>NW_017806391.1:0-1427 GCF_001891065.2 Hippocampus comes | reverse complement strand
GAACCTTTCCACAGAACCATGCAAGAGGAGTTCTTTTGGACTGCTTTTAGAAAAAAGATATATGCTTCTGTAGAAGAACTGCAAAAAGATTTAGATAGTTGGTTAGCCCATTATAACTCTGAAAGACCGCATTCTGGTAAATTCTGCTATGGTAAAACTCCAATGCAGACCTTTTTGGACAGTATTGATTTAGCTAAACAAAAGCTAATCGATAGCCGAAAATTAATCTTTGGAAATGACCTAGGAAATTCTTCTGGAACGACCTCATTCAAAAAGGTCGTGGAAGCAGAAGTTCCGTCGGATGATAGCAAACAAAAATTTAATAACTTTCAACAAAACTTAAACGACAATAAATAACAACTGTCTGTCAGATTAATACCATTTAGACTTTAAAGTTACTCAAAAAAGTTTTAGTGTACAATTCGTAACCAGTAATAGAGATAATAAGCTCTGGGGTTAGCAGGTTAACCATCTCTGTAATCTTGTCTTGTAGGGTTTTCATATCTTTAAAGAATTTCATTGCCGTCCTGTCCTTGAACCATTGCCATACTTTTTCAGCGGGATTTAACTCTGGTGCGTATGGTGGTATTCTTATGAGTTTTATGTTATCTGGGATTGTAATATTTTGACTAGCATGGAAACCAGCATTGTCTATAATTACAATTTTGAGTGCTCTAGGGTTCTGGTCACTAAAATCTTTAAGGAAGTTTTCAAAGATGTCGTTGGACACTAAGGGGGTCTTCCAATAGAAACTATCACCAGTAATTGGTGAGCAACATCCCCATAACCACACCCATTGGTAAGAGTGTTGGTATCGTCCTATAGGTTTTATGCCTTTAGAGACTAATACTCGTTTTTGTTTGGTCATCAATCCAAAACGAGATTCGTCTTGGAAATAGCGATTAACACTATCGTAACAATCTTTATTTAGACTGTTTCTGATATCACTGAGTAGGTGGGGCAGTTTTTTTAAAGGCTTCCACGGCCAACTCATCTTTCTTGTGATGTGATTTTCTTGCTACTTTCAATACACTATGATGGTGTACACGAGAGTGTTTATAGAGTGTGGCATAGTTGATATTGGATTGGTAATGTTGCTCTACCCAATTAAGCAGTGCTGTATAACTGGTAATCTGTGTTGAGGGGTCAGAAAGTTTAGCTGCTAATGCTACTTTTGTACGTTGTTCTATTAACGGGGTATTGTTACCTCCTTTTGTGCTAGTCAATAAGGACTCCAAACCGCCTTCTCTGTATAACTTTATCCAGTTATAAATAGTTTTACGACAGTGCTTAAGTCTTGGTACTAAATCTTTAGTGTAAATCACTTTTTTTTGCTGTATTAAAAGCAACATCTTAATACGGCTTCTCTTGGTAATACTTGTTTGCTTGGGTAAGAGTTTTTCTAGTGTGCTTAAACTCTCTAATAT
>NW_017806390.1:0-696 GCF_001891065.2 Hippocampus comes | reverse complement strand
TGCATGGCAGGCTGATTGAACACTCTGAATTGTCTGGAGTTGTGAGCGCAAGTGTGTGCCCTGTAATTGGCTAGCAACTGGTTCAGGGTGTCCCCCGCCTACTGTCCGAAGATGGCTGAGATAGGTTCCAGCACCCCCGCAACCCTTTTGAGGATAAGGAGGATCAGAAAATGGATGGATGGATTAACGGAGGTAAAGTAATGTCCACTCCCTGACACCAAGAATGACAAAGATTAAGCACACGCCAAAGTGTCTCACTAAAATGTCTCACTCAATGCAAAAACGCCATGGTCCGGAGCAACAACGTTGACAGTTGGTAATATTGTCCGTCTTCTTTTTAATGATGAAATACATATTTCAAGATTATTTATTTGGACAGTTTCGCATTTTATTTAAAATCGAGATTTCCTTTTGAGAACAGATCTGGACTGCAATGACAGAAAAAGGAGGACACTTTATTTTGAGAATTATTTGGATGTGCACCAGTCTTGATTTATGTCACTACAATTGGAGTTACAAAGATTAAAAAGTCTGACACTGATGGCACAGCAGGCTAAAAGAATATTTCTCAGGGGACACATCAGTGAAAAAGGTTGAGAACCACTGGTGTAGATAAAAGCCTCCTCATTGTAAGTGTGTTCCATTTACCATTGATATCAAGTTGGATTTTTAGTCAATTGGGCAAACGTGCTTTGG
>NW_017806389.1:0-433 GCF_001891065.2 Hippocampus comes | reverse complement strand
TTATCATTACACTACCCAAAATGAGTTAGGAAACAATCGTACAAATTTTGGGAGCAACAAACTAATGATACACTTAAAGCATGAATATAAACCTTATAAACATACGTAGCGTATACTTAATGGGCATATGAGAGGACTGACAAGGATACAATTGAATTGTATCCTTGAATTGAATTCACGCAAAAAGCGGTCCGTCAACCATGCATGCCATTTACCGGTACTTCCTGGTAGTGATATGGCCACACGAGGGCGCCATACGTATGGGAGACTTGTATCGTCAGTCGTCACGAGAACTTGATTCTACGAAAAAACGTCAGTATCAGCCCGAAACCGACACCTGGTATCGGTATTCGCCCATCCCTAATTACTGTAGTATATGGACAGAAATAAATAATTCCCAGATAATATTTAAGGCACACTCAGACAAGGACAT
>NW_017806388.1:0-456 GCF_001891065.2 Hippocampus comes | reverse complement strand
TGTTTTATGGTTATTTTGTTTAAATTTTTGAGGGGAATCTTTTTTGTTTGGCCTAATCATATTTTATCTCGCGAAATTCTGCTACCCCCTGCTAATTAACAATGCGAAGCACCATAAACGGCCTAGCGGGAAACACAAGTTCAGGAATAAAGGCCTCCCTCTGATAAGTGCCTTACTCTTAATCAAACCATGGTAATCGCTACAATTGAGTATCGGTAAATAGTTATCTGGGGAGATATGGTATTTTTCAATTATTTACAAAGGAGCTAAGTAAGCAAAAAAAAAACAAGTCAAACTACTGTCTTGATCTGCATTGTAATTACACGCCTTCTTCTTGTCCCTTGCCCTACTTTGCCAACACAAGCGCCTTTGTCCATTTAAGAATATCTGAGATTCTACATGTTTGCAAATCATGAGTCTTGGAGAGACGTTGGATACATGTTGTCCTCAAATCAT
>NW_017806387.1:0-235 GCF_001891065.2 Hippocampus comes | reverse complement strand
CATTTCCCCTGTGAGAGCTCTGGCAGCCACAGCTTGAAAACCAAGCTTAGACTAGTCAATTAAAACAGCAACGATTGCAAGAATGTGTACATTCAATTTGGAGGGGGAATATTGAGCTGTATGAGGCAACAATCATTCAATTCACATAATCTGTGCAATTTTCACGTTGATTGTCGTAACTTAAAAACTATTGTCCGACTGAAGAGCGAACATGACGCAATAAATTGAACAATTC
>NW_017806386.1:0-513 GCF_001891065.2 Hippocampus comes | reverse complement strand
CTGTGAAAATGGCCACGGCTGGTAAAGTAAGTAGTATACCGTAGTCATGAATATTGTTAATATTGAATATATATGTACCTTATGTGCACTAACATGAATGAATATCATGCAAAATGGGTTCCCTGAGGTGTAACTCATGACCATTTGATGATTATTGTTTTTAATCTGAGTTCTATGATGTACTATATATAACATTATTATTGACACACAGAGAAACCATGCTACTGTGTTCAGTCAGACTTCACATAAGTGTTTTTCAGTAGTTCTTAACCTGGGTTCGATCGAACCCTCGGGGTTCGGTGAATCAGTCTCGGGTTCGACAGAGCCTCTGCCGTGGAGGTTAAGATCACTGGACTCAACATGTCAATTACCGGTAATTATGACATGTCCGCTTGGCCATCACTGGCTGGTTCATTTTGTGCACTAATAAAAAAGATGTACTTTATTTTTCTACTAATTGTGTTTACTTCTTTTCTGTTTTTAAAAAACGTGTTTGTAAAAAAAAAAAAAAAA
>NW_017806385.1:0-235 GCF_001891065.2 Hippocampus comes | reverse complement strand
TAGAATATAATGATTTAATTATTGTAAAATTACAACAGGGTAAAAATAGAAAAAGGGAAATAATATAAAAAAATATAATTAAGTGATCGCTTTTTCATGTCTATCATCGGTTTGCCTCTCACAGATTGATCAGGTCCCGAGACGCTCCCGAGGTTCGGCTTGCCTAATTATTCACAAATTAATCTGAAATTTTATTCTCGTCGGCTTTATAATTTTTTAATACCACAATTTCACG
>NW_017806384.1:0-1002 GCF_001891065.2 Hippocampus comes | reverse complement strand
GTTGAACAATTCGGATTGCCCACAAAAGTTCAGGGTAAAATAGGGCCCTTGATTCTACAGCGCAGAAGAGGGGATAAGTCACGTGTGTCTTAACGTTTAAACAAGTCCCAAGTAGCTGTCACAAAAACCAAGTCAGTCAAGTCGAGTCCCCACTAAATTTCAATGAAGTGAAATCTTTACTCGTGGAAGAAAGTCATAACTGACAAAATCTTACTCATTCACAACATACAGTCACACATTAGCCACTTTGCACTCAGTATCTGTGCTAGCATTTGTTAGCTGTCATCACAGATTGAAAATCACAGTTTTAATGGTCGGAATCCATTCTCCAATACTACTTACAATACAATAGTACTTTATTCTCTTCCCAATTCAATCTGTAATTGACATGAAGCATGTTTGACCAGCTAGCTAACAGCGAAGTTAATGTAGCGCACCTGTCTTTTGGGTTTTTATAATAACAGATGAAGTTAGTTATCATAGTTGTTGTGTTTCTGGGTTAAAACTGAGTTGCTGTTCTCTTTTGGACCATTTTATCAGAAACCTAATCCTAAAATCCAAAAATAAGAATCTTTGGATACTTGCTTAATGAACCGGCCTCTCCGCTCCATTTCGTAGCATACTGGTGGATCGCCGGGATTGTGTGCACGACACAAAAAGCATATTTTCTTTCAAAAATCAAAAAAATGGAAAATTACCAGGTTAAGTCTGACTCGAGGCAAACCATGTAAATTGAGTCACCCACCTCTGCTTCAGAGGTCTACCTGTTTTGCTCCACTTACTCCCAAAGGTCCAGAGGCGCTTGTAAGGGCTGTAACAACATAAGAAGACATGCAGAACATTCAGAGGAAGTTATAAATCGAGAGGATTCGCATTTAAAGCAGCTTTACCATGGACATTGTCATAGTTCTCATCGTTAAACGTTGAGGGTTTTATATGCAGCTCGCAAGAATGCTTTACACCGTAAGAATTTTAACCCTTTCATGCACCCTGTAACCTGAT
>NW_017806383.1:0-249 GCF_001891065.2 Hippocampus comes | reverse complement strand
TATAACATTCCAAAGTGCAAAAGATACAACAATTGGAATAATAAAATATATAAAAAAAAAAAAAAAAAAAAAAAAAAAAACAGATCAGACAAGACAACGATCAAGAAATACAGAAGATATGAATATAAAGAGAAAAAAGTTACAAGGACAAAGAGAGAAAAATATTGTGCTTTAATATGGGGCATAAAAGATTATATGAACACCTTGAAATGAATGCAGATTTCTATTTTTAGAGAAAATGCACTGTAT
>NW_017806382.1:0-774 GCF_001891065.2 Hippocampus comes | reverse complement strand
AAAAAAAAAAAAACGGAATCAGATTTTTTTTTAACAGATGTCGGTAGATCAAATAGAACCGTATTATAATCTGAAAGCACAATCTTACTGGCCATATGATTCACTTGGTAACATCTCAAGCCAGCGGATGCCTCGGGAGTCTTTTGCCACTTGTCCTCGAGCAGCTCGACCACGAAAGCCACCTTTGCCGCTGTCGGCGGCGGCTGAAAGAGGTGTGAAGTGCGCGGTTGGCTATGTCGCCATTTAAACGCAAGTCCGCTTCAGGGAATTTCATAACAGTTCAAGCACGCGCGCTAGTTTTGCTGTTCGACAAATAGGAGAATTAGGTATGTCATACAAGGCTTTTGAAGCGGATTTTATGTGGTCCTGAATTGCCAGTGTTTACGCTCACATGCTGTACAATGACACTACATGTCCCTCATACATAATAGACATCAATGTGACGGCAAAGGAGGAGGATGAAGGCTGAGAGGCTTTTAAAAATGGTTTTTTTTTTCCCACCTTACTGATAGATGGTGAACCGCGAGACCTCGAATTGACGAAAACTTGATCAAACTCACGAAAAGCGGCCACGGGCACAGTTCGTGAGACGTCATTCAACAGTCAGGCTGACCTGTCAGTACTTTTCGGAGCTCTGTTAAGATGTAAATTGTGTTCACAAAGTATATGAAGAATGCTAAGAATACCTCTCAGTAAACCATCTAACTATAACACGCATTAGTTTGATGTCATATGTTGTACTTAGTTGTATTTTTAGTACTGACGGCTCTCGGC
>NW_017806381.1:0-205 GCF_001891065.2 Hippocampus comes | reverse complement strand
TCCGTTCTCGCCGAAATTTTGAAATCTCCGAGATACAGCGAGGCCATGAGAATGCGAGGCGAGGGTGTTACTGTTGTGGCGACGCCACTCGAGCGAAGCGCGCCTCAGCAGTAGATAGTCCGCTGCTCTCTGCTCTGCGTGCGTCAGCGCGAACATGTACGCAAGCGCGTGTCTTTTGATTTTAACCAATCAGCGCCGACGCAAC
>NW_017806380.1:0-507 GCF_001891065.2 Hippocampus comes | reverse complement strand
GAGCAGCAGTTATAGTAGCAGTAATGGGAATAATGTTCTCTCCAGCACTGTTTCCCGCATAGCATGACTGAAACAACTCTTTGAGGAAGTAAAGAAAGACCTATTTTTGAACTTCTAATTCCAAAGAGGTATAATGATATGTTTTAGATGTGCTCATGTGTGGAAGGAGCCTCCCTTTAACTCGCTCGACCTTTTTTAGACTTGGAGGCATGAACAATAGACTCTTTTTCCTTTTGCTGTTCCTCACGGAAGAAGCAACCAAAATACAGAGAAATCGACGCGCTGATATATAGCCAGACAGCGTCTTGTCTAAAAGGGAGATCAAGCAGGCGATCCGTTTGTTAGTGTTGTACTGCATTCTAAGTAAGCTCAAAGTAGGTGTGGTATCATTGCACACATATGTAACACTGGTCAACATATGTTTACAAATTTTTAAAATCAGCGATGAAAGTAAACATTTTTGCATTGATTCTGAATTTGCCCTCATTTTTCTCTATGTTTCATAAT
>NW_017806379.1:0-1112 GCF_001891065.2 Hippocampus comes | reverse complement strand
TCTTATAAAGACTGAATCATGACTCAAACAAACAGGACACTTCAGGAAAGATTGTATCAAATATGGCCTCCTTCTGGAAAAATGCTCAACCGTTATTCGATTTTAAACATGATGTTCAGGATGTCTTTTGGCCCACAAATGAAATTCTGGAAAGACAATCAAAACGCAGCGTGATGTGAGAAATTCCACAAAAACGGAATGACTTATGGGTACTAATATGACAATCTATAAAGAGTTACGCTCTAATAAAAACGGAATTTGAAAAAGAGTGAATAATGACTGCTTATTAAGTACGACATTTTGTAAAGCCTGACGTATTGCTCGGCACGGAATCCAAAAAAGCCGCTCATCCAAAAGGTGCCGGTTGGTCTTCGTGAGGGAGTTTGGTGCGGTTATCCTTCGCTGTTACGTCATCGTAAGAATAAACACGCTTGCTTGATTTTCTCACTGGCCTCAGTCGCCTCCGCAAGCAAATCCTTTGCCAGCGTTTCCGTTTGCGAGCGTGTCGGACGGAGTGCGCCTCTGCTTCGGGCCTCTGGGGGGCGCCGGCGCTAATGAGGATTCGGCCTTCAACGTCACGGCCGATTTCCTGCACGCCGACGCTCGGCTTTGCTGACAGCTGCTGACTTTCCTGATGGCACTTTTTGGTGTGTTTTTTTTTTTCAACTTAATTTATTCCAAGAGAGTCGAGCTGAATGTTATTCAAACGAACACCAAAGGATAACAACAAGGTCCCTCAAATCCCGACACATTTTTTTTCCTCGGCAAAATGCGATGAAAGACGGCCGATTTAATGACGCGCAACAAGACTGACTTTGACTTCTAACCCGGCAAAATGTTTCATGGGGAAAACATTTCCATTTCATTCCGCTCGGCCGAGTTCAGGAGCAAAATGGCTTGCGATGGCTCAGCGATATCTTGACTGTCATTGCCAAAAAGTCAAAACAATTCTTGATGTTCTGCTCGCCAAAATCCTCCTCATTTAAGCCGCAAAGCGGGCCCACGTTGGATGAATACAAAGTTGAAACGATACAACCAAATGGCAGACTTGTTGGGTCTTTTCAGGCATGATTTTTGTTTTTGGTCTCCTACCCACGATAGGCTTGATTACC
>NW_017806378.1:0-292 GCF_001891065.2 Hippocampus comes | reverse complement strand
TATATATATATATATATATGTATATATATATAAAATGTTTTGGGCAGTCCGGTGGTCCAGTGCTTAGCGCGTCAACCTCACAGTGCAGAGGTCGTGGGTTTGATCGCAACAGGGGCCTTCGTGTGTGGACTTTGCGTGTTCTCCCCGGGCCTGTGTAGGTTTTCTCCGGGTCCTCTGGTTTCCTCCCACATTCCAAAAAACATGCATGGCAAGCTGATTGAACACTCGAAATTTTCCCGAGGTATGGATGTGAACGCGGATGGTTCTTCATCTCTGTGTGCCCTGCGATTGG
>NW_017806377.1:0-318 GCF_001891065.2 Hippocampus comes | reverse complement strand
GGGGCGCGCTGACAAAGGTAAACTTATGTGATTTCAGACAGGTACACAAAAATAGGAATTCAATTGTCAAGAAAAGCGGGTCAGGGTTCAGGTTCAGAGGGTCAGGGTTGAAGGGAAGGGTTCTGGTTCTGGTTACTCAGGTTTGGGGTCCGGGTACAGTGGTGTGCGGGGTTCTGCAACTCACTTCTTGTGTGTGGGTGACCGTCACTGGTTTTTCTGTGATTCAAAATTTGAATTATAGATGCACTGCGTCGCAATGTCGCACAGACACCTTTGCTCTATGAAGGGGCTGAAAAGCAAAGTGTGGAGAGTCTCTGT
>NW_017806376.1:0-813 GCF_001891065.2 Hippocampus comes | reverse complement strand
CTTCTGAAAAGGGGATTGGGGGACTCTCAACGCTCGCTGACTGTTCATCGCGGCAGGCTCCTTCATCAAACGTCGGCGCCATCGTCCAATGGATCGAGACGAGCTCTCAGAGCGGCCGGGGGGCCTTGGCGGTCAGGACGCGATGGGTGCCAGGCCCAACTTGTCCTCATGCCCAAATCTTCCTTCGCTCTGCGAGCCGCCGGAAGGAAGTGTCTATGCGGAGCTTCGGACGGTCGAAGGCGAGGTGGACGGCTCGGGTGTCTGGTTCCCCCTCGGCAAGATGCTGGAGGTCCCGGCTCCGATGATGACAATGACTCCCGCCTTGGAGCCGCTGTGCTCTCCGCCGGGTTTGATGCTGCCTTCCGGCCAGGGCCTGGTGGGGGGGGGGGAACAATGTTGATACAATGCTACCTCTTGAGAAATAAGAAAATGATTTCAGTGTGCTTTGTTGGCTGTGCTCTTCTTCCTCCAGTCTCTTCCCTATGAATGGTACGCAAATCCCTTTGATTCTCAACTGGTAAGAGACAGTTTTGTTTTATTTTTTCATTTTTTATTTTAGGCGAGCTAACTAGTGATGTCGACTTGTTTTAAGAAATGTTTCCAGGTCGAATATTCCTGTTATCTTGACACATACATTTGAATACATGAAGTAATACGTTCCTCATTCCATAAGCTTTTCTTTGTTCTGAGAAATGATGTCGGGAACACGGTCAATTGATGTCGTTTGAAGAGACCGATCGAGTTCGCCCCACGAGACCCTAAAAGGCTGCGTTGTCACCTGCACGTTGCACATCACAGTGGCCTCATTTCTCC
>NW_017806375.1:0-434 GCF_001891065.2 Hippocampus comes | reverse complement strand
AATTTTCTTTCAATTTTCCATCTCTGGACTTTTCAACTGTCACCGTAGAACGTAATGAAATTGGACTTGTCAGTTACTGGAAATATTCTGATTGGTTTGGTAGAAATCAACTTTAAATTTGCAAACCTACTCAGCTCAAACTATTTTAGCGTAATTTATCAAGAGTAACATTTTTTTTGGCTTTAAAAAAAAATCATCCATAGTCCAAAAGGATACGTCATGTCTCATGTTACAAATTGATATATAATAACAGAACTGCTCACCAAGAACTATGACGGCCCTGCGAGTGGATCCGTCCGGCAACTGATTGAGGCGAGGAAGAAGGAAACGGCCACATATAAAAACAAACATGTCTTACTCGATGTTGTATTTTGTATAAAATCGTCTCACCCAGGTGGCAAGAACTTTCCAAGTTTTTGTTTTGTTTTTGGGCA
>NW_017806374.1:0-960 GCF_001891065.2 Hippocampus comes | reverse complement strand
CAGGGGGGAAATGGTCAGGGTGAGGGGAGGGAAGGGAGGGAGCGAGGAGGGGGTAGAGAGTCGAGAGGGGAGCTGAAGGCACGGTCAAAGAGAAAGGTCTTGAGACCGGCCTTGAAGGAGGAAAGGGAGGAAGCGGCGAAGGCACTGGGGGATGGAGTTCCAGAGCCTGGGGGCTGAGAGGCTGAAGGCCCGACCACCGATGGTAGGGCGGTTGGGGCGGGGGACGTGGAGCAGACCGGAGCCAGAGGAACGGAGGGTACGGGCAGGTAGGTAGGGGGATAGTAGGTCGGAGAGGTAGGAGGGAGCAAGGCCGTGAATGGCCTTGTAGGTGAGGATGAGGATCTTGAATTCGATCCTCTGGGGGATGGGGAGCCAGTGGAGGCGAGCGAGGGTGGGAGTGATGTGGTCCCGAAGCCTGGTGCGGGACAGTACACGAGCTGCAGAGTTCTGAATGACCTGCAGCTTGTGGAGGGAGGTGGCGGGAAGGCCGGCGAGGAGAGAGTTCCCATAGTCCAGCCTTGAGGTGATAAAGGCGTGGACCAGAGTTTCAGCAGCGTGAGGGGTGAGGTAGTGCCGTAGTCTGGCGATATTCCGGAGGTGATGGAAGGCGGTGCCAGTTGTGGTGCGGATGTGAGGGAGAAAGGACAGCTCAGGGTCGAACAAAACGCCGAGGTTCCTGACTGGCTTTGAGAGGTGGAGAGTGCAGCCTTGGATGCTGATGGTGTCAGCGCCTGAGGTGCGGAGGCGCTGACGTGAGCCAATCAGGAGGGCCTCGGTTTTTCGCACGTTGAGCTGAAGAAAGTTGTCTCTCGTCCAGGACTCGATGTCGGACAGGCAGCTGTCAGGACATCGGTGGTCGTGGAGTTGAGAGTAGAGGAGGAAAGGTAGAGTTGGGTGTCATCCGCATACATGTGGAAGTTAACCCCATGTCTGCGGATGATGTCACCACAGGGGGAGCAT
>NW_017806373.1:0-232 GCF_001891065.2 Hippocampus comes | reverse complement strand
ACTTGCCGATGGCTGCCTATCCGGGCGCCATCTTGGGGGGAAAAAAAATTGAATAAAGGGATGGAAATTAAAATGTTTTTTTTCCGGATTTATCGACAACAACATAATGGGCAGATTAATCAATGATGAAAACAATCGTTAGTTGCAGACCCTAAAATGCAAAAAAAGCAAAAAAATCATCAATTAAGAACGGTTCTTAAGCGTTGAAAACTTATGTGTTCAAAAGTCCCTG
>NW_017806372.1:0-218 GCF_001891065.2 Hippocampus comes | reverse complement strand
TGACGTTGAAATATTCTTCTCAGCATGAGCTAGAGCAATGGTTCTCAACTGTTGTCAACCTGGGACCTGCATTTTCTGATTATCACTGAATTGTGACCCACTTTAAAAAAGTTAAGAACAATATAGAAAATGCATTGTTCAAAATAGCCTTTAGAGCTCATACTGTATGTTCATCAAATATTGAAACATTATGACAAAGGTTTATCCGACGACCCACT
>NW_017806371.1:0-568 GCF_001891065.2 Hippocampus comes | reverse complement strand
CATAGAAAGATGCAAAAGAAAAAAAGTAAAAATAATTTTTAAAAAAAGACAATTATGATAATATCAAAAGTAAAACAAGCATTGTCTTAAAAAAATAAAATAAAAGATGAAAAATACTAACGAATTACTTTGACTAATTAATAAAAGAAAACCCAAGACAAAAAAATATGGGCCCAAATTTTTGAAAGAAATTTAACTTGACTAAAAAAAAAAAAAGAAAACCTTTAGACAGTATTTAAGAGGATGATGAAAACAAGAACGGAACAAACTTTTAAAAATTAAAAAAATTAATTAAACACTTTAACAAATATATAATCCAAACATTTTAAATGAAATCAAATTTGTGGAATAAAGTGTTTATTAGAGGATGAAAATTTGACTGGAATGCTTATTTTTTTAGAAATTAAAAATGAACAAAATCTAAACATAAACATGTCTTTAATTTATTTAGTTGGGTCAAATTTGACAAAATAATACAGTATGTTTAAAAATAATGGGGAAAAAAATCTTAAAAGGTGGAAAAAAATTGGGGAAAAAAATCTAATATATTTTTTCGATCAAATCAAAA
>NW_017806370.1:0-613 GCF_001891065.2 Hippocampus comes | reverse complement strand
TTCAAAAATGAGGCCAAGTGCTTGCTTCAAGCTGTCTGTCGTTACTCTCACTTGGAGTTTATTTTTAAAGCTCAACATACAACAAAGACAATTCCACATTGTGTATTTAAAACAATCCGGAGACATTTTGTCATTATAAAAAGTCTGATAGCTTAATGCTAACACACAATGCTAACAAAACATCACAGACGGGCTAAGAAAATAGCATTGATGTTGACTTTTAAGTCACTTTTATTTGAACACAAACAGTAGCAACACACGCAGACAGCGCATTCAACAACACTCATGGGCATAAATTCTTTGTCCTCTCCGATAAACGACTAATATACTTCCAGCTGGGTTGTGATCGTCTTCTTCTGTGTTTCTTCATCCAATCTATGTGTCGTCTGCACGTCTGCATTATAATCCACACTAGTGGCCACGCCGCACCCAGCATCTGGAGCCACACAATGCTAATTGAATTAGCATGATACAAAAAGTGTTTGATTCTGTACATGGAGTTTAATTTCTTCACGTTTTTTTTTCTTTATAAAGTACAATACTGAAAACTGCTATTTTAAACAACAAAAAAAAAAAACGTTTTTGGCCGGGAGCACACTGGAACGGATTATCA
>NW_017806369.1:0-383 GCF_001891065.2 Hippocampus comes | reverse complement strand
CGGGGTTTTAGAAGCGCCGGGTATTTGAACACAAATGGTGGCGGAACACATTCAGACAAACAATTTCACAAGCTTGTATTCTTCATCCTCGACAAAAAAAGGACAAATTCCAGAGTGTTTTTCTTGATGAAAAATACATAAACATTTTTGAATAATTAAGTAAAAAAAATTAACACTTAACTGTCGTAGTACCAAAAACAGTTAACCGCTTTATGTGCTCTATCTGTTAGCCAGGGCAAAGATGTGATCACAAATTTTGTTGCAACGCGACATCATAAAAATGTCCCTTTCTTTGGCCGGCCTCACAAATTTCCTCCCACCGTTGTTTTCTGCCGAGTCTTTTTTTTGTCCATTTCTGATGACAACAAATTGAAGATCTGCTT
>NW_017806368.1:0-539 GCF_001891065.2 Hippocampus comes | reverse complement strand
GGGAGTAACTAAGCATTTACGCTTGAGTAGTGACGGAAATATTTAACAGCCCGGTTCTCAAATAATAGAAAACGTTTTTCCCCCCTCTTGTTCCATGTCTTGAGATGGTACGGACAAGAGGTGTGACGTGATGTGGATGTTCACTCCCATGGCATCCCATTGTTGAAATATGTTTTTGTAATGAAACACAACTCATGATTGTTATTAATTTTTCCAAATGATGACATTCCATTGAGATGACGGAGGTCTTTAACCCCTGATGTAGATATATTATTTGTGCGGTGCAATTAAGCACCACACAATCCGAATAAAGAAATGTTATTTGTTGCTTGAATTATGCTTCCTGGATGTGTGGGAGCAGTGGCAAGAACAACAATCAAATTAAGTACGGTGCCGTGAAAAAGTATTTTCCCCCTTCCAGCCTCCCTCTTTAACCCTTTCAGGAACAGCGGTTACCAGAGTGGACAGCTATCCAAATGTCGTTTTCTCTTTTATGAATTAATCTTAATGTCACAGTTATGTGTCAACCACTACACTGG
>NW_017806367.1:0-925 GCF_001891065.2 Hippocampus comes | reverse complement strand
TAGAGCTTTCACAACCTCTGCAGCTGTAACAAAGCGCCTCACAGACCATTTAAAATTGTACGTCCAAGACATCAGAATATTGATCTATACAGTATATAAGGTGCATCGGATTATAAGGTGCACCGTCGGCTTTTGAGAAAATTGAATTCCATTAGGTGCGCCTTATAGTGCGGAAAATACGGTACATTAAAGAATAATTAAAACAATTCCCCTCTGTTTGAAAATTGTCTGGTTACCAGATTTTAATCATGTGCATCTGATGTTCAAATTTCGTAAATTCAAAGGAGTTTTTTTTTTTTCGTTGCATAGGCAATTCATACTCTTCATTTAACTTACCATGCATGATTTTGAAATACATGACTCTTGTTTTATGTTGAGAGGGAAGAAATTTCATCTGTGCTGTATGGTACAGCACATTTGACAATAAAGTTGTATTCAATTCAATTCAAACTGAAGTAGAAAGAGAAACCCCATACAAGCATGGGGGGAAAAGAGTACATGCAGAAAAGCCAGAGCTAAAATTTGAACTCAGAGCCTTTGAGTCCGCAGCAGACAAAGATAAAACAAGATGAGGGAATATAAATTATGATAACCTTATTAGTCCCATAATGAGGACATTTGCCTGAACTGGTTGCCAACCAATCGCAGGCCACACATTGTCACAATCACACAGAAGGACAATTTAGATTGTTCAATTAACCCATGATGCATCTGTTCGGGATGCGGGAGGAAACCCAAATACCCGGACAAAACCCACGCATGCACGGGGTGAACATGCAAAAACACCACACAGGATGGCCGGGGCCTGGAATTGAACCCTGCCCCTCTGCACTGTGAGGCGGACAAGCTAACCAGTCGTCCACCGTGCCACCTGCTGTTGACAGACAGAGCAGAGTCGTGACATCATATATGTATGGAATGTATT
>NW_017806366.1:0-568 GCF_001891065.2 Hippocampus comes | reverse complement strand
ATGTACATTTTTTTCATGACAGAAGGGGTTCACATCTTTTTATAGTGCCAAGACATGGGCACAAGAGTTGTTTTTGCCAAGCACTGCTTCCTGCTATTGTTTTATTTTGGTAGCTTTCCACTTCCAGTTTTTGTTCCCTCGTTCCCGCTGACTCGATACAATTCACGGACAGTGTCGTGCAATGGAGTCCATTGTTGAGATTGTTTGATAAAATGGCGGTAGAAGCCCAAGATGGTGCAGACTGTAGCGTTAGCTTCTCGCTAGCTTACTGCGCATTTTCATCCATCCCGTCCTTTGTTTTCCGCGGCGCTTGTGCTTGTTTAGCGTCTTGGGTAAGCTAGAGCCTATCCCGGCTGACACTAATCAAGAGGCCGGGTTCAACCTGAACTGGTTGCCAGTCGGCCATACGGACTAAGTATTGCCAATGCTAAATGTCCTAAATCAAAACTAATGAAGAGGCCTTCTGAAATAGTTGAACCGCTATCCAAGGGCATTTAACCATCGAATTGTAAGGATCCCTCTGCGGGGAAATAAAAGAAAAACGTGTTTTTAGTCTGCTCTGATAAAG
>NW_017806365.1:0-1112 GCF_001891065.2 Hippocampus comes | reverse complement strand
CTTGTGAGTGCAAAAAGAAGTAAGGCAAGTAACTTGGGAAGAATATACAAGTAGTACCGGAGTTGAAGTCGCAGGACCAGCCAAACTATGAAAAAAAATAGATTCAGACTTATAATCTGAAAAATACAGTAGTTGGGATCATTTATGCAAGTGTATTCGTCAAATGATATGAAACAGACCCATATAGTCAACTTCTCTATTGCATTTTGGAAATCATCGTGTCCTCTCATGATTTTAGGGACGCTGACAGCAGTGGAGAGCTTCCTAACCATAAGCAGTGGGCCTGAGGTAACCAACATCACATTGTCGCTAGTCGTCAAGGAAAGAGATTGCATTTGCTTCAAGCATTTCTTTTATCATTGTTTTCAGTGCCATATGTGATTACAAAGCCAAGTTTGGTTTACACGCTTGTCTAATAGTACATCCGACCGCACGGCAAGATACAACCATTTTAGGAGATAAGATAAGCGCTGATAGAAATAGATGCAGGACTATGTGCGTTACAGGGGTTTCAACGGTTTCGACAGGCCCAAATAGGTATTTTGCTGTCCGTCCTGGCGGAAGGGGCGCTCCTACGAAGGCTGCGATGTAACGCGCGAAAGCTGAATAGCTCTGCTGAGCATCGTAACCCTTGCAGGGCACATGCGGACACGACGCCACGTGGCGTTCGGCCGTGCACGGCTTCGCCGATAGTGGCGCCCTTCGCCAGCTGAGGAGAAAGTTTGACCACAAGCCGCTACCTGTGGTAGGAACCAAAGTTCGCCCGAGGTAAGGTGATAAAGGACCACTGGATTTAGAGCTTAAGTGCACTCAACCTGTACATGACGTGCTGTATTTTTGAATGCACAGACATGATCACGCCAAATAAATGAGTGGTCTGATTTGGCGCGTACGTGTGTGCGCGTCCAGAGGTTTTGTGTTTTTTAGCAGAGAGATCATGCAGTACGCCATTCCTTTTATGGGTTCGGACCCCTCTGTGGTCAAGAGAACACAGCGTTTCCTTTACCAGGAGAAATCTCGCTCACCCGTAAGTATTGGCGTCAATTTTAATCCACCCATTTGGGGGGCTGTAACTTGATTTTGAATGCTATTTCTGTTTATATGATCTAGTT
>NW_017806364.1:0-2566 GCF_001891065.2 Hippocampus comes | reverse complement strand
GGCGTTGTTTCACTGAAATTTGATGAGAAAAATGAAAAGATTTCTAAATGTGATCATAGTGGCAATCTTAAAACGTTTGTCTTTCAAATCGACTTGCTCCACTGAAATGAATGGAAATGCGCTTAATTCGTTCCAGCCTCCCAAACATAAAAAAAAATTGCAATACTTTTTTTGTCTTTAAATGGCACTCTATAACATTGAACTTCATTGCATTAATATTAGTCTAAAAGGGTTATGAGACTGCCACAAAGATGCCCATCTAAAGCATTTCCCATGATATGTTAGCATTAAGCTAAGAGAGGCGTTAGCTTGACAGTAAACTGGGAGTGGCATTTGACACCTTGAATCCTTTTTTTTTTCTGTACTATCTCTCAAACCGCTGCTTGTTGTGAACTAAGTTGAGTTTAATTCATTGTCAGCCTGCAGTGCAGGTCACTCAGCAGGTCTTTCGTATCTCAAAGCATCACTCTACGTAAGCGTTGAAATGAACAAAATATTTTTTCCCTTACTGGAAGTCCTGGCCGTCAAAATGATTCCTCATGGCGAAAGCCAGCGTGGCTCGAAAGAGGAACAATTCGTTTTGGCTCCAGACATACTGCAACGAGCAACAACAAGAGCACATCAAAAGGCTTTCGAGCAGTCGCCAGATGGGCCCGGTCGCCATGGCATCAAGGGCCGTTAGCTCGCATTAGCATGCGTAATGACGATGGAGCCAGATAGTACTCACCGCGTTGTCTCCCAGAGCCGTTCGGATGCTCAGCCGAACTTTGTAGCCATCCGAAGCGCCTGCCACGATTCAAAGGGGAAAATTATTTCTGAAGAATTTTGGTGTTCGTAAAATGAGTTAATATCTTACAGAGCTGAAACGGTTTGGAATTTGTTGAATGAGCTAAAATACCAAAATGATCTTCAGTTTTAAAAATATAAGCTTTTATTTTAACCAATCACCATTTTTAGATAAATTGAATCATATTTGAACACTTTTTACTGGGTTTTGATTTCAAAACTAGTTAATCATCAATGTGTTGCGTGAATGTAAGGCAGTCACACATAGTTTTGGCTTCCCAATGTGGCCCGCGACAAAAACGACTTTGACACTCGCGTTCAAAACCATGGCGCTGCCACTCTTATAAGCTAAGGTCTCGTCGATAAAGATTCTTTTGTTTCCTACCTGGTGTGCAGAGCTGCTGAGCCGACGAAAGCGCCACAGAAAGCAGAAAAATGACCTTTCCCGACATTTTTCTCCCAAGTGAATGTTTGGTCAGCCGCAGTCAAGTTTAATGGTTAAGCCAGGACACACCTGAATTAACCTGCCTGGCCAACGGGACTCTCCTCCCGTCCGGGGAAACTGTAAAATGGTGAAAAAGTGTTTGTTCAGGCCTTCGTGTGGGAGAGGCGACCTCCCCAGCGAAAAAACACCGGCGTTTGAGTCTGTTTACTCAGCGCGGAACAATGTGCGAGCCGCTCAGTGCCAGCCGTGCACGAAATGTTCTGACCTGACGCGTGCAGTCGAAATAATAAGAATGTGCTTTGGAGTTGCGTGAAAGCTTATGCGCTGTTGTTATACCCTCGTAAACAATCCTTGAGCAAAGGTGAACGACTTTGGCTGCGATAATGCCGGACAAATCCCCAACGGTTGCCAAGTAAGGATACACGCTCAATTTTATGGACGTTAAGAATTGTCCTCTTCTTTGGCGTTCTCCGCAGAAGCTCGACGTGGCTGAATAAGGAACACACTCGGCGTCCATAAAAGCCAAAAGATTATGACGATCGTTGTAATAATTTTGGAGGTTGAAGTAGGCATAAGTAGAGATGTCCATTGCTGCAGTTCATTTCACTGAGTCGGAAGAATCCGATATTTAGTAAGTGATGAGTATTTTGGTCCGACGACTGACAAACGCATCTCAAACGACCCAGAAATGTTGTCGTTTGATCGATTCAGAAGCTGAGGTTAATTATGTGGCACGAGCGAAAGTGTCAAAATTAGTACCCAAATGACATAAACAACCAAAGTGCTTACTCCTCAGCACACAGTAGAGTTTTTATTTCTTCCTGACTTCTTTTTCTATCAGTGAGGTTGTGCAATTGCGACTACAATAAACTCCTATTTACAAGTCCAGATGGAAACTCAGTTAAACTTTGTGATCCCTCATGACCAGAAACAATAACCATATAAATGAATAGTGCTTGTGCTTTTCCATAAACATTTTACTGAGCTTGGTGACATCATAAGTGCTGATGTGGGGTGTAGTTTTTTTCCTGGACACACGATGGCAGCGCTTCTCTACAGCAAAACCAAAATAAACTTGTTAGCTTACATTTACAGTACTGCATTAAACTAAAGCTTCATGGCAGCCTTCCGACTTTCATTCAATTTCAAAATATATTGTTTTCTTTTGGATTTCCTTCAGTTTGCAAGGGAATATATAAATATTTGAAATGTGTGGTCTCCAAACAAATATTATGGTGCCTTGAACCTTCAACAGTTCCCGAATCTCTCATTCTTGTGAGGGAAAACAAAGCACAATGTCTCCTTTTAAGTCATTGAGATTTCACGTATCCAGTA
>NW_017806363.1:0-200 GCF_001891065.2 Hippocampus comes | reverse complement strand
TGTTCACTGAACACCAAAATGTATGTTTTTTTTTTCTTCAAATATTCAATGCCTTAATGCTAATTTAGGATCAGGGCCAAATTTGACCCTTTGGGATTTAAGGGTAGCATTTGAATAGCAGAATTTATAGGGGGCAAATTTGACCCCGTGGGTTGTCCAGAGTTAAAAACGCAAGCAAACACGCAAATTAGATCCCCTTT
>NW_017806362.1:0-453 GCF_001891065.2 Hippocampus comes | reverse complement strand
TTTTCAACTATTTATGAAGGCATTACAAACCAATAGTAAAATGTCCTTCCATCCGTTTTCCTAACACTCATCTCGGGTCACAGAGGGTGAGAGCAAGGGACAACCGACACCAAATGGGCATTCGTGCCTATAGACAATTTATAGCCTTGAATTAAACCAAACCAAGGGTGACGCAAAAGGATTGCAATCCGGTTGATCATATTGTTACTAATAAAGCTTTTTATCTCATTTTTCAGATTGTTTGAAATTCTGAATTTAAAAAAAGGAACTTGGAATAACGTTTTCTGAAAGTGACTTGGACAAATGAGCAGAGAACTTTTTGCATTGGAGACCTATACGGATCATGGACCTAAAATGTACCGACAAAATTCAGATTAAGCAGAAACTGGCCCAGGGAGATAGTGACAAAAAAAGTGTCATGGCTCATTGGTTTTGTGAAAAAAAAAAAAAAAA
>NW_017806361.1:0-559 GCF_001891065.2 Hippocampus comes | reverse complement strand
GCCACTGAGCTCATCACGTCATTCAAACTGTGAAATCGAAACATTACAGTATTTTGAGATTAGGCACAGTTGTCACCCCATCTTGTAAATGTGCACTTCAAATACATACGCGACGTGGCAGGGCATCAACAGGGTTCCACCAAACCAACCTCTGTTGAAATGAGGCTGCTCACTGAGATTTTGCAATATTCAGCCTTAAAATACTTCTACAGGAGAGCACAGCAAGTAGTTTTACTTTGCTTCTGAAACGTGGCATCTTCTATAGGCCTCACAAGTGCATCTCTATCAATCCCGAGTAACAGCCCATATCAGAAGGTCATTTAAATCGTCGTCGGTGTGCCCTCCAATGGACAAAATTAGCAACTACATTTACGGGTCAGTAAAACAAAAACCAAACAAAATTGCTGCAAAGTTCTTTTTACTGGACTTAAGTCGCAAGACAGATTATTTTGTATAGCCCTTAAATTAGAAAAAAAGAATCTGCTAACTAGTTGAGGGGCCAACCGACCACATTTCAAACTAAACCAACATTTATTCTGAAATGAAGCGTTCCTCATTT
>NW_017806360.1:0-236 GCF_001891065.2 Hippocampus comes | reverse complement strand
GGGGACTTGATTTTCAGTTGCATATGATGAAAATGTGTTAAACATAACACGCATCAAAGCCATGTTCCAATTCAGCTGATTGGAAGGCCAAATGTTGAAAACGTGAGATTAGCGATGAGTCAACTGAAAGCATGAAATATCGACGTGGAACACTAGTCGACTCATTGACTAGTCGACTAATTGTTCCATTCGTAGTTCCCGCTAATTACAACAACTAGTTCTATTTTGAGTCATTT
>NW_017806359.1:0-243 GCF_001891065.2 Hippocampus comes | reverse complement strand
AGGAAATTGATGTCACAATCAAAAGATGGCTACATTTGGATCCTGATCGGGGTGGTGACAGGAAGGAGAGCATGAGAAGGAAAGAGGGCATGGAGAGCGCAACAATTTGATGGATAGAATAATGCCGTTCAAGAGTAAGCTGCATCCCAATTTGGACTTTGTGTTCACTGTTCAATACAGAAAAGTGCATTTTCCAGTGTATGTGCAATTATATGTGAGGTTCACAAATTATGACAATACAAC
>NW_017806358.1:0-595 GCF_001891065.2 Hippocampus comes | reverse complement strand
GGAAACCGTTGACATTTTTTAAAGCTGAAGAATCAGACTTTTTTTTTTATGTAAAAAATGTAAGTTTGGGCACACTTTTTTATTTCTCATTTTTTAACTTTTAAATTAAAAATTACTTTAATAGTTAAGCACTTAAGAGTTTTAAAGGTTAAGAGTCAAAGAAAAACTGATTAAAATATGCAAGAACCATTTTAGTTCTTAACTTTTAAATGTTTTTAGATTCATACTTTATTTTATTGACTGAACAGGAAATCAAACTGACATGTAACGTTTAAAACAATTCTCAAAAATTATTATTACGTAATAATCTTTTTGTTCTTGTCTTTTTTCATTCATTTATTTTTAAATGAAGTTTAAACAGGTAGGAAAATTGTTTTTAAAAAATGCGTTTTAAAAAATTTGGTGGGATGTAGTCCAGCCAGCGCAGGCTTTAAGCGGATGATATTTTTCTGGCTCAAACAGTGAAGGCATACGAAAGGCACGCTAGCATCCATTTTTCAGTGTCCACAGCATTTGAGAGTGGAGACAATCGCTTGATTTTTCAGGATTTGGAAACCTTATTTTAAATACTATCTTTTCCTTTCTTTTTTTTTTT
>NW_017806357.1:0-306 GCF_001891065.2 Hippocampus comes | reverse complement strand
GAACCCCAGGGGTTCGGTGAGTCGGTTTCAGGGGTACGACAGAGTCTCTGCCATGGAGGGTAAGACACGCTCGACTCATCATGTCAATTAGTTATGACACGCCCGCTTGGCCAACACTGGCTGCAGATGATCACATGACATTGCTTGTCCAATCAGTGCTGTGGTACATTTAGTTCGCTTAGTAGTCAATGTGTGACTGACGTGTTAGTACATCGTAATTTTTTTTTTTTTTTAAAGTACCGGTATACTTATCTCTTGAAATATTATTTAGTTTTTTTCTGTTTTTAATAAATGCATTTTTTAATA
>NW_017806356.1:0-495 GCF_001891065.2 Hippocampus comes | reverse complement strand
GTCTTTCGAGGGTCATAACCAAACTTCACCCACAGGGTTCTCCATGGTCCTGTCACCTGAATAAAAAAAAAATAAAAAAAATGGTCTGATGTAATTTATTTGATCACATTCCTAGATAGCACTTAGCACAAAACTTGACATAGACAACAGAGGACACATTCAAAAAACAGTCCACCGCAGTGTAACAATGGCACAAATAAAATTTAATCTACCGGTGCTCGGTTTGTGCTTCTAAATGAAACGAGGGAAGGTATTAGTTTTTGCATCATTTAGGAGTTTTGCACACTTGACGAGGCGATTCAATTTTGATAGCTATTGCATATAAATGCTGAAACGCTAATGCTATAGAGAAATGCTACAGGATGAATTGAAATAAAAATATAACGTGACACTTGGAATGGTTTAGTCTGTCAAAGAATGTGGAAGCTAGAGGCATATCCAAAACATAAAAACACAAATAAACAGAATGTGAATTGTTCCCGAGATGAGTTGAAC
>NW_017806355.1:0-487 GCF_001891065.2 Hippocampus comes | reverse complement strand
AACAGTCAATCTAAAAATTAAGTCTCATGCTGAGTGAAACGCCAAAGACTAAAAATTAGTTTTTTGAAGACGAGTTTTCGAGATAGGCAGCGAGGGGGCTTGCCCAACGTTCCTTCCAAAGAGAGGGAGCGGCAACGGAAAAGGCTCCACCCCCTTGGAGCCTCTGCTTCGTTCTCGGTGCCTCCAATAGTGTGTGGTGGGCAGAGCTGAGGCACCGGGCAGGTGCGTAGTGGCGGAGGAGCTCAGAGAGTTTAAGGTGGGGCCAGGTCATTTCAAGATTTGAAAACAAATAACAGGATCTTAAATAAAACGCTCGAATGAATAAGGAGCCAGTGAAGGGATGCTGATTTTCATCCTCTTTTGCTGAAGAAGAAGAAAAGAAGAGGAGGACTGTTGCCATCGCCGCCTCGTTGGTGGCCGTCACTCTGGTGTACCTCCTCGTGGCCATCGTCCAGGGATGTGTCCAAGGAACGGCAACCCGAGGCCA
>NW_017806354.1:0-1458 GCF_001891065.2 Hippocampus comes | reverse complement strand
GGTAGGGGGGAGGCCAACTCCTTTAAAATATTATACGAGGACGCACACACCCTACCATTGCTGGGCCTGAAGAACGCAGCCAGGAAATTCGAAAAATCGGAGGCAGGGTCATAAAAAAACAATGATTTCGTGGCACTCGCTGAAGGCAATTACAACCCGTCCAATCAGATCGCTTGATCATTGTTCTTCTTTTATTTGTTCATCCCCATTATTTTGGCATTCGCGCGCATTACGGTGTGGATTATTTTCACTTTTTGGAAAGTGGAAGTTCCTTGCTGGATGACATTTTAGTTGATCTTTAATTTTTTTTTAGTCCACACACTTGTCGGTTTGCAAAAGAGCAGAAATTTTCCACAAGGGGCTTTTTTTTCAAGATGGCGGCCGAAAGAGCAACAATGTCGTAGCATTGTCGCAAAGAAACATGCTCAGATGTAATCTCTCTCTCTTTTTTTTTTTGTCAACATTATGTCCCAAGCGGTCATATTTTGCAAAGTAAGATTTCTATGATGAATTGTCTTGAAACCAAACGCTGAATGGTTGACAAAAATGTCAGCAGGTCTCAAATTTGTTCGCCAGGTCGAGCCACACGCCATCGAGTTGACTCGACCTTTTATTGATAATCATGCTGCTTATATTCTGCATTTTGTTCCATATAGGGGACACTTCCCATACCCGTGACCTTCCATAGTGACAGGCACACGGGATGGCTGCTATGTGCATATTTATCACATAAACATCTCAAATGTAATCTCAGGCCTGAGAGCATGAGTGTCACACCTAATATGTGATTCCTCCTATTCCTGCTTAGGGCGTTACGGTGCTCAAAATGACCTTCAGGCCAAGTGGGAAACGTCTCATAGAGCTCCCGGATGGAACATTCTTCGCATTGGGGGGAAAAAAAAAAAAAGTTTCTTAATTGAACCGCGAACCCTTTAAAGAAAAAAAAATGGGGGAGGGTCAAAAAAAAAAAATCTTCAAAAGACAGAATTGTGATGTTAATTTTTATCCGTGCTCTAGCAGCGGCTCTCTAGCCGCTTGATAATGATTATAAGCGGGGAGAGAGAGGGTGGCTGCGTGGGCGGAGCAGGGTAGGTCAGCCAAGATTAATTGTGGGGGATGTAAATTTCATTCGTCACATGCAGATTGATGTCAGTTTTAATTGAATTAAAACAATGTGAGCTCGGAGCCGAGGAGGACAGCTGCGGACGGTGATGGAGCGAGTCAGAGAACACTTAAGAGAAAAGGGGCGGAGAGGACACCCACACACACAAAGATTGGCTTAGGGCAGGGGGGACCAAGAGCCAAAGTTGACCCCAAACTAATGAGCCGTTGTAGTCCACCATACACAGCGAAAAAAAGAAAAAAAAACCCCCACTGACGATCGACGCCGTCCTTTCCTTGTGGAATCAAAGCGTATTCAATTGTGTGGACCCGCACATCACACAAGGTCAATATTTT
>NW_017806353.1:0-937 GCF_001891065.2 Hippocampus comes | reverse complement strand
ATGATAACATATATATTTTCTTGATACAATAGTAACAATAATGCAAAATATAATACAGTAATCCATCCATTAATCATCCACTATTTTCTTTTTATTTATTTTTTTTGGTATTAATTAAATGGCACGCGCCATACAGGAAGAGAATGCTGCAACTTGCACACTTTGCTCCAAATATGTTTTCTTGGTTAAAAGCTTGACTGGCCATAAACCGTTTATGATTAAAAGAACAGCACCATTTATCTTTGAATCACTGTCGTGAATAAAAGAGGATTCCATTTTGGAGGCAGGGATAGTTTCTTCCACTTTATGGCTGATTGATGAAGGCATCACAGTCATGGTCTTCAAGTCACTGAAAAATGCTCACCTGACGACAGTTCTTGCTTTTTTTCTCCGTTCTTGATATGGAGATGGGATTCACCTGCTGTTAAGTGCAGAGCTGGAACTATTCTGTGAGAGAGAGGGCCGTTGGCCACCTCAAAACATGGAAAAATCCTCAACTATTTGCCTGAGACAATCCAAACAATATCAAATTGCTTTCTTGAGCGGCTGTAGCGTCTTTCAAAAAGTTGACCACATTTCAAGTGGCCCTTCCATTTTTTTGGGCGTATGCGGCCCTCCAACGAAACTGTTTGTGCTCCACCCCTGCTCAAACGGTTTCCCCAAATTTGTGGCAATGTCGTCCAGTTACAACCCAAACTCGACCATATTCAAACACGTAAAATAAAGACACCGCAAAAACAAAAAGTAAGAAGAATAAATAGCTTTAATGTAAGAATGGCGCTCCCGCATACTTGGAACACAGGCAAACCTTTTGAAACATCAACACGTAAAGAAATTGGAAACATTTTTGTCCTAGTGTTTTGGTGCAGTCCCTGGCTTGCCTGAACTGCGGGCTCGAGTCCTCCGGCCTCCATTTCCTGGGTCGAAAATGAGATCT
>NW_017806352.1:0-511 GCF_001891065.2 Hippocampus comes | reverse complement strand
TTTTTTTTTCTAAAAGGAATATTTCCTCCACTCTTCTAATATACGACTTCATAATTGCCGTGCATTGGCATCCCTGCTGCGGTTTTGCCCGCTCTGGTGCACGCTCAGCCTAGAAATGAGCAGCGGCCCATTTTGGGTCTGCTTACCTCCACCTTTCCTCTCTCATTTGCGAGAGGAAGAAGAGGCGGGATTGATGAGGACGAAGGGTGCACCCTGAAGGTCAGAAGAGGAAAAAAAACGGAGCGAGGGTTGCCCCGCCTCCTGAATAGAGAGAGAGAGAAAAAAAAGATAAAGGTACTTGCAGGAGGCCACGACAGGTGACGAGTGAAGGCCAAGTGCCCTCGCTGGCGTGACTCCGCAAAGTCGGGAGGGAATCGACCAGCAGCACAAGCAGCGGCGGTGGCGCATCCATTTTCCGTATGCTCCACTTGACGCAAAGAAAAACTGAAGGAGAAAAAAAAGAGAAGTGGGGGGGTGAGAAACCAAAACATGACTTTGATGTTACGCTCTC
>NW_017806351.1:0-265 GCF_001891065.2 Hippocampus comes | reverse complement strand
TCGCCGTCTGGGACCTTCACAACCAGACTCTGGTTCGGTAGGCTCTCAGAGGTGTTATAAATGATCCAAAATATGTTTTTCTTTATTTGAACTCAGACTTGTACGTAGGCATGTAATAAATACCTAAATTTCATTGGGAGAAAAAACAGCATGGCCAAAGTGTGGGCACATTTTCATTTTCTTGGTGTGAGTCAGCAATACTGAACTTAAAAATCAAACATCTGCGGCCCACATTTTGGAACTTGTGTTTTTCCAAAGAAAACAC
>NW_017806350.1:0-808 GCF_001891065.2 Hippocampus comes | reverse complement strand
AAAATAAGCCTAAACCTAATTGAGACCAATAGGACTATCAAAATGATCCTCAAGAGTACCAACAGACCTCATTGACATTCTAGGTGAGGAGGAAGAACCCTTCAGATGATCATGAAGTTGAGACTGATTCAATCTAAGAATATATTATTGGAACCGGTAGTATCATTATTGATTCACATCCCAGAAAATAAGAAATGAAAACTGCAGCCTGCATCTTAATATTATCATCTCAGAATTGGTTGGATTGTTATGAATCTGCAGTGTAGTGCATTGCATTAGTACTAAACGGTACTTCACTAAACAAAATCAATCCATCTAGGTGCTTTTTTTTCTCTCTTTATTCTCCAATTCCACTTCGCATTACCACCTGCGCTCCACTCTACCATACTTGCCTTGGTTTGGGGTTGTCAGCTCCGCAAAATAATACTGGAAGCAGCTCTCACGGTGTTATCGCAGCGCTGCATTTCTTGCATCTGTAAGCAACAAAGGTGCCAAGTGTGAAGTTTGGGGATGGGCTTATTTGTATTTACTGAAGCTGTATGAGAGCAGAGTTTCAAGACTTGCGTGAAAAAGAAAGCGAGCCATGACAGCTGATTTTCTATTTGCACTTCATGTACCGTAACCGCAACATATTCCAATGCAAATGCCTCCAGTAGTTACATGATACAAAGTCTCAGCTTCTTTTAAGCCAGTCGGAGGGTAACTTTCTTTCCGACATGCCAACACTGAACGGTGCTTCAGTTTCAGTTCTGCAGTGAGACCCAACAGTCTAAAATTATCCCACTGAATAAGACAAACAGAGGAAAAT
>NW_017806349.1:0-292 GCF_001891065.2 Hippocampus comes | reverse complement strand
CTCACATTCCATGTGACTATCACTCGTTCTCCATTTTTACCCCGAGTTTCAGTTCTTTTTCCCCTTCCCTGTCCCCCTCTTCCTTTCTTCCTGTCTCCCCTTCTTTCATTCCTCTCTCTTCTTTTGTCGTTTTTGCTCCTTACTCCCCTCCTGTTGCCGGGGCCTGGATTGGGGTGAATCCCCACCAGACTGTCTTTCACCCATCCACCCACATGTCTTTTGTCCATTCCAGCTTGCTTGCGCATCCTTCTCACCAACCCACCCCACCCCCTGGGGAACCTTCTCGGTCCCA
>NW_017806348.1:0-473 GCF_001891065.2 Hippocampus comes | reverse complement strand
CTCGCTGCGCTAAGACAAGTTGTTAAAAAAAAAAATTCTAACATAAAACAAAGCAGGACTGTGATTCATGTCCAATTTTGTCTCCCCACATGATTTTTTTTTGTCTCTAAAACGGGGTACACACATCGGATAATCGGCCAAATTTGTGTAATTCTGCAATACTTCACATTTTTAAAAGTAATTTATGACTGGGGATGAGTGAGTAACGCTTCCAGGTATTGGTATCGGGCACTCAAGAAGGATGCCGTGACCAGCCAGTGATACTTAAAGCAAAAAAAAAAAATGTAAGTCTTCTTGCCAATAACAGCCAATACAACGCGGCATTTGGTGAATCATCATGAAAGGTGACTGTTGTCCCAGATTATCTGTCATTGTGTTTAGTGAACTTTTATGTGTCCTAAATACGAGAGGTATCAGTACATGGTATCGGTATCGTTCAATACTCAAACTGAAAGCTCGTGCTGGTACTGGTC
>NW_017806347.1:0-702 GCF_001891065.2 Hippocampus comes | reverse complement strand
AAAAAAAAAAAAAAAAAAAAAAAAGGACTCCACTTGAAAGAAGGCTGATTGACACCCGGAAGGTGTTTGAAGAGAAATACTGCCACCTTGTGGTGTTCTTTAGCTGCTGCTGGAACGAGTAAGTTGCATATCCGTCAACCTCCAAGTTGATTTCTTGAATGTGCAGAAGTGGTTTGATCAGATCAAATAAGTGAAATGAATCCAGTGGCGGTGTAAGTCATTCAACCGTTTGGCTATCCAGAAGTATTGATTGATGATCGGTGGGAAGCTGAGCTACAATGAAGCGGACCTTCACTATGGCAAAACCTCTCAGGACAACAATACGCGGCTCAATTGCATCCAACAAGAATATTCAGAGAGTCGAAAGAAATGTATTCGGAACTGCTTTCCTTGCACGATTTCTTGAAAATACCTCTCTGTCGTCAAGCTAAACCAAATACCAAAAGACAAGAGCATCGGACAACGGATGTTCTGTCTGTAATCCATATCTTAGCTGTTATGAGTGTGTTAAGGCACGCAAAAATAAACACATTTCAGATGCTTTAAAATAATCAGCCGATGAATCGGTTGTCGGAATTTTCTCCTGCCAAACAGAATTAACTTTTTTTTTTTTTTTTAAAGCATCCACATCAGTCCTGCATTTCATGAAACTGCATACTTTTGGCACTTGTGTTCATTACCTGCTCATAAATGTGCGTGTGA
>NW_017806346.1:0-264 GCF_001891065.2 Hippocampus comes | reverse complement strand
ATCTGCGGCTAAAGCCAAACTGTGGCTTTTTTTTTCCGGACCTAGATTTGACATCTGTGATGGTGGTTGTATGTGGGTTCCCACATAACAACAGAGATGGGAAATTCAGGTCCAGAAAGTAAAAACCTTGCTTACAGTTTGACTTTGGCCACTGGTTCTTCTACTCAACCGGCAGGTAAACAAGCTTGTTTATCTGATAAATAAATGTATCGGTACCTGTTTTGTATCTGACTGATGAAACACTTTTTAAAAAAAAAAAAAAAA
>NW_017806345.1:0-975 GCF_001891065.2 Hippocampus comes | reverse complement strand
AGGATGATCACGAGATATTTTGACGATGCAAGTAATGGGACAAACTCCAAAACAGAAACAAAAATGTGAAAAATCCTCCATTTTTTACAGCCAAAGAACCCAATTTAATCATGGAATGTGAATTAAAACAAACACACAGAGACTTTGTTATGTTACGGTTTAAAGTTTCTATTTGTTTTTACAGTTGGAATGTTACAAGAGTATCGCCGCAATTTAATTTGACAAGCCTACTGTGAAAGCGGCGCTATTTTCCTCGAAGCATCCTTGGGTTATTTGGAAGATTTTGTAGGAATTTAGTCGTTAATAAAAGTCAGAATTATTTTTGGAATAAAGTTATAATTAAATAAAGTTGTTTTTCTCAAAAAGACTTAATCTGATGAGAATTAAGTCATAACATTCTGAGAATTAGGTTTTATTTGCCCCCGAAAATTTGAGGCAGTGCGACCAATTTATTTCTTCTACTCGCCCATGTGCAACCATTAAATTAGCTGTTTAAAAAAATAAAATAAAATAGAGAGCTAGCTAGCTAACTAGCTAGCTATATATTTTTAGCTAGCTAGCTATATATTTTTAGTGAGCTAGCTAGCTAGATAGAGAAAAAGAAAGGAGTCGAACCCAAAGAAGAAGGCAGGGCCAACGTGCGAATGACCGCCGTGATTGGCTAAATGTATGAAAAGAGGCGGGTCTTGGGGGCATCAGGCGAATCTACGGGTTTTACATCACTTTTAAACAATGAAGCGTGTGCAGATTCACCCCCCAGTAAACGTATTGCGCCAGAGGATACAAATCCTGATGAGTGCGAATCGTTTTGTAAGGAAAAGGTTTTGGCCAAAAATAAAATTCAGGGAATTCTGTTTTGGGGATGATTGGCTGCGTGTTATCGGTATAACAAGAAAATGGGAGGAAAAGTGAAAGTGTTTTGTAATTTTGATCCTTTGGATATTTGACAAAAGCGTCTCATCGTCAACATGCAAT
>NW_017806344.1:0-220 GCF_001891065.2 Hippocampus comes | reverse complement strand
AAAATATAAACGCAACAATATCAAAAAACAAATTAAAAAATAACTAAACCAAACAACAAAAGGAATTTAACAACTGAAATGAAGAAAAAAAAAAAATGTTTTTTTTTTTTTTTTTATCTTTAAGCTATACCACGCAACACTAAGACAAAAGACAAGTCCTATTAATCAATTCATTAATTAATTGGACAATCAATTCTTAAAATGTTTGACAGTAACAAAC
>NW_017806343.1:0-339 GCF_001891065.2 Hippocampus comes | reverse complement strand
TCCGAGCCACCCAATGCAATGTGGAAGCTTTTGTAGAATTTAAAATGTCATTTAAGAGAGGAGCAAGGGACAGGATCGTCTACTTGCATTGGTGTTTGTGCATTTAGCTGTGCTGGGCCAAGCTAAAAACGAGACATGGGCTCCCAATAATAATTGAAACCGATCTTCCTCCAACTTTCCAGGGATTATTTCTGCATGATAGAAGAAATTTGTTTTTTGGGGGGGGAGTGGTCATCACATGATTTAAAAAAATGTTTTAACTTCAGTCCCTTAAAGCGCTGTCACTTATGTCGCGCTTCTCGAACTTGGGTACTCACGGCGCTTTACACTGTTACCACG
>NW_017806342.1:0-232 GCF_001891065.2 Hippocampus comes | reverse complement strand
GAGCCGGGGTGCTGGATTCCTTCTTTTAGGATGTTGGAAAAATGGGTGAAAAGATCAACATGTTAGAATGCAGGTCAGAGGCCGACATCAGATCAGAATGAGGGTGGTCTGGTTGGATACCTGGAGTGCTCTCGTGTCCCACACGCCTGGTTTGATTGAGGGATAACCTAAATTCATTTTTAAGAATCTTTTGAAAAAAGGAGAGGAGCTCAAAATGTCATATTTGAGAGGC
>NW_017806341.1:0-225 GCF_001891065.2 Hippocampus comes | reverse complement strand
GTGTTTGTGTGTTTTATCCCTGAAATTTCAAGATGCCTATCAACGCATACATTAAGAAACAATCTTAAAACAGTGGATTAAAAAAAAGATAATTACCAGACCTGTGTGTGTTAGTCTGCTAGCGTTAGTTTTGTTTTGCAAACAAAATGTCAAAGCAGCTGAAAGAGCTCAGTGGTCGAAGGTTTGTCACTTGCGAGGCTAAAATGTGTGCCATGTTTCGCAGCG
>NW_017806340.1:0-887 GCF_001891065.2 Hippocampus comes | reverse complement strand
AAATTCCAATCGAAAAGGAAGAAATACTCCTAATGGTCATACCAATGTTTAACGTTTCAACCTAAATTAAAAAAAGAAAACCATCGAATTCAAGCAAATAAAATATTTATCCTTTGTCGCTATTTGACGAGCTCTACTTCCACTGACAACATATCTCTAAACAGAGTTTACAAAAGCACCGTCCGTGTTACCACTTTCACGATTTGGTGATTGTTGTTTGTTTCTTTTGTTATTTGCGACTTTTATAGCCCTTCGAATGGACAGCAATAAAGAATTTTTTTTTAAAAAAAGCCTCATTGGCTTCTTAATTAAAATAACATAAATCGCTTGCAAAATCAGATTTGTACGATTAGTAATAATATTTTATTTCAAGCCCATATCGCCCGGCCCTCCATCATGCTTTGTACGTAATGACAGTCCTGTAGCTTAAGCATGCTAGCTCGCTACTCGTTGGCAGATGAGCCGTAGCATCGGCCGCTACTAGCATTAAACTATTTACAGACATCAAACTATGACTATCACGCAGCAAAGGTGAACTTGTTTTTTTTTCTCTCCACTAACAGCTTTTAGTTATGGTAAACGAACATCCTGGGTGAAGCGAAACCGGTTACCGTCGTTTCCACAGCAACGCGGTCCCATGATTCATTTCTTCGACCGGCGTCGGGGGAGAGCGTTTCATTGTGGCCGGGTCAAAAGCAGCCTTTTGCGGTACCCTCGTCACGCTGCCGTCTGGAGACGCACGACAGTCGACAGACCGCACTTCGGTTCCTCGCGTAAATGCTCCAGTGTGCGCGCGTGTTTTAGCGTGTTCCTCTTTTTTATTATTTTTTCCCCCCCAAACGGATGGCATCAGTGTTCTTCGTCTAATTCTTCTTCTACTAGTGATA
>NW_017806339.1:0-235 GCF_001891065.2 Hippocampus comes | reverse complement strand
TATTAGCGGGAGATTTATGATGTTAAAAACAACTGCGTCCACACAAAAGACCTTCCGGATGATCATGTTTTAGCCGGAGGAAGCCCACGCAGGCACGGGGAGAACATGCAAACTCCACACAGGAAAGCCGGAGCCGGAATCGAACCTTGCACCGCTGCAGTGTGAGGCCGATGTGCTAACCAGTTGTGCACTGCGCTGCCCTCTTTTAATCCTGAATGGTTTATTGGTGTCTTCG
>NW_017806338.1:0-724 GCF_001891065.2 Hippocampus comes | reverse complement strand
ACAGGAAGTAAGAGACACACAATCTGGTGTTTCTGATGCATATTAAATATACTTCCAACAAACAATCTGACCACTGGAAAAAATCCTCATAAAACAGCAACACTTGAGCTCACTAGGCGACAAACGTTCGCAAGTGTGTGCACATGTAACGAATGTTGTTTTTTTTTTTCGTCAAGGTTGCAAACGGTCGCAAAAGACGTTTGCCAACAATGTGAATGACTTCAAACATCCATCCATCCATCCATTTTCTGATCCGCTTAATCAAGTCAACTATATAGTCAAATGTGCTACATTCGCAACATACAGCACAGATGAAATTACATTCCTCAGGAGGAAGAGGATCCGCTGTGGGTGCCCGCGCCACCATCAAAAGAACAGTTAACATAAAATGACAAAATAATACAACGCAACACATAAGACACAGACACAAGGTTATCCTCAAAAGGGTCACGGGGCGTGCTGGAGTCTATCCCAGCTGTCTTCGGGCAGTAGGCGGGGACACCCTGAACCTGTTGCCAGCCAATAGCAGGGCACACAGAGACGAACAACCATCCATGCTCACACTCACACCTGGGGACAATTCGGCCTGTTCAATGAGCCTGTCACGCATTTTTATGGGAATGTGGGAGGAAACCGGAGTACCCGGAGAAACCCCACTCGACCACGGGGCCGACCTGACCTCAGTTTTTTTTTTTTAATTAGTTCAAAATTTGATGACGACAAG
>NW_017806337.1:0-257 GCF_001891065.2 Hippocampus comes | reverse complement strand
GTTAACTGTTTTGTTGAGCGCTTTGTTACAGCTGCTACTATTGTGAAAGCGCTATATAAATCAGGATGTATTGTATTGTATTGTGAACATGTTCATTGCTGGAACACACAATGTTTTTAGATTTTTGAAAGAGCAAAATGACTTCACTTCTGTATTACTTCAATCCAACATGACAAAAATTGCACCAAGTGGTACAAACCTGTTCTCCAATGTCACTGTCAGACAACCTTTTTTGCCCCACGGACCGGTTTATGTCA
>NW_017806336.1:0-1359 GCF_001891065.2 Hippocampus comes | reverse complement strand
CAAAAATAAGGTCATATTTTACCTGCTGAAAATATAAAAGAAAAACATTCTAGAAAAATCCCCTTTTATTCCAAGAAAAAAACGAAGTATTTTTAAAAGAATATGGTCCTTTGGGGTGCAATATAATGTCAAGGGAATGTTCTGAAAACTAAATTGTATACAACTGAAGGGGCAGAAGGTCATATCCAAAATAATTTAATTTATTTTGGAGAACAAAGAAAAAGTTGTATATTTTAAAAGTGACTATTTTTTTCATGAAGGTGAAGAATGTTGTAGGACACACTTTTACAAATACAGTGTATGTTACTCGAAAATATATCTTGTACATACTTGCGCGGTGAGCTACGCGTCCTGATGGAGCCGAGGGCAGTCTTGCACTGGGCACTGAGGGCAGTCCTCCCATGCTCCTCAGGTTATCCTCCATGTCCTCCTGCTCCAGTTCCTCTAGCTCGGCCAGCAGCTCATCCTTATAACAAAATGTTCTCATTGGTTTAGAAATATCTTAAAAAATAATAACCGCAGTGTGAAGAACCACGGCAAAAGGTATACCTCGTCGTAAGTTTCGCCGTAGGGTCTGGAGATGGCTTCGTTGATTTCCCGGGCCACATCTTGCTGCTCGTTGATGTCTTCCATCAGATCGTCTATCTTGTTTAGATCCCTGAGAAAAGACAAACATGTTTTTGGTTTTTCTAAATTGACTGAGTTTCCCTGAAAATTTGTGCTTCTAGTTACACATTACCATCATTTCTGAACATCGAGCCAGCGGAATTTCATTTGACAAAATCAGGTGGTTTGGTTGAACATTTTGGTCTTTAAATATGCATTGTTTAATTTTCTTTTTGTGTCAGTTTGACAGTGAACTTGGTGTATTCCTCACATGCTGTCGTGGACCTTCTTCATGGCCTGGGCGGCGTAGCCCATGTTTCTCACCACCTCTGTGTTGGTGTGCGAGTTCTCCAGAGCTTCCCGCTGGAACTCGATGGTGGAAAGCGTGCCGTCGATCTGTGTCAGCTGCTGCTCCAGGCGTTTCTTTCTCTTCAAGGCCTGCAGGGCAGCTAAGAGGTTGTTTGCGGACATTAGCCTCACAACAGACGAATATGATATGATTAATTCCATGAGGTCATGGTGATGCTATTTTTAATCTGCCGTGCCGTGATCCAACAGGCAGTGAGAGTTTTCATATGAGTAAAATACACACTGAAACCTTCAACTTTGAAGGGTTGAAACATGTTGATGCCGTCGCCAACATTTTATTCTTGCTGCTGCTAACAGCTTTACAATCAGTGAATTAAACTTTAATTTTTCTCTACAGGGATTTGAGAAGTGACAGAGAGGAGTTTTTTTGTGTGTGCCAAACTA
>NW_017806335.1:0-875 GCF_001891065.2 Hippocampus comes | reverse complement strand
CAAAACAAAGAATTCCCAGAGTTGAGCAATTCAGTACCGGGGTCCACGGTTGACATCGTTAAATCTGAAGCTGCACCCATAATGTGGCATGATCTTGTTTTTTTGTTTTTTTTTTAGCTAGTTGTGTCTGCGAATAAAGGCCCGCTGCAGACAGTCTTAGAAAAAAATCTTCCGGCATGCTGCATTGGAAAATAACGACAACTTTGTATCGGGATTGAGGTGCCACGTCAAATATACTGTGCTGTATTTTTCTTTTTTTTAAAGTACATTGGCACGAACCATAAAAACATGGTGCAGTTGTCAAGAAAGTAGCGGACTGCCACAAAGGCAGGAAATGGATGAGAATAAAAAAAGAGAGTGCTGATAGTTTGAAAGGTTGCTGGGAATGAATGGATGTCATGTGTCAGTTTGACTGAGAAAAAAAATAAAATAAAATAAAATAAACCAAGGGTGTTGAACCCATTTTCATTGCGGGCCACATTTTAGACACTAGTTTGTTCAACTACTGTTTAAATTACTGTCATGAGGTGTTTGTCAACAAGAAAATGCTTACAATGTCTCTCTTATTTATTACATACGACAATTTGAAATTTTGCTACATATTTTAGCAAGCAGCATGGAAGTTTCCATGTTTGATTTGCTTTGGCGGGCCACATGCAATGATGTGGCGGGCCAGATCTGGCCCCCGGGCCTTGACTTTGACACAGGTGAACTAAACTGTTTGAAGCCAGCACACTTGTCCTCTTATTTGTGTGAGTTTTTTTTTTCGTGTGACCTCTTTTCACCCCGAAGCTTTTCCATATTGCTTACAGAGTTTGAGGTACTTGCCGCCGTTTTATCTTCACTTCAGTTGAAGAACAAAATGGAACCTTTTC
>NW_017806334.1:0-1265 GCF_001891065.2 Hippocampus comes | reverse complement strand
GTTACATTTCATGAGACTAAATATTGAAAAGCCACAATTCCACAAGAAAGAAAACTGCGATAAATCATAATTCAACAAGAACACTTTTTCCCACCCACGATAACCTTAGCATGAGTAACAACAACCATGACCACAAGAATGAAGTGTTATTGTTTCAAAATCGGTTGAATTATTCTATACTCGTCCCCGTTGTGGTAGAAGAAAGAGCCTCTTGTCAGAATGATGGGGAAAGTTTCTAAAACACTGGCGAGGCTGACCATGATGTGCAAACAAGAGACAGTTGCAGTGAAGAAACGACAGGAAGCAGAATTTTTCTTTCGGAGTCGCCAGGATGGATTGGATCAGAAATGAGCCCATCATAGAGACAGCCGAGGTTAGATGCTTTGGGGGGGGGGAAAGGCTAGAGAGAGCCGAATTAGCTGGTTGGGTCACATTCTCAGGACAGGATCTGTTGGTAGAAGAGTGACGAGAAATGGGGGTGCCGGGAAAGAGGGCAAGAGGAAGACCGAAGACGAGTTTGATGGTTGGAGTGAGGGAAGACATGAGTCAAATCAAATCAACTGTATTTATAGAGCACTAGAACAGGGGTGCCCATTATGTCGATCGCGATCGACCAGTAGATCGCGGATTGGTCCCAAGTCGATCGCGAGGGGTGTAGAGGGGTGTAGAGGGAAAAAAAAAAAAAAAATTGTCTCTCTGTGCATGTTAGTAATATAATTTTTGTGTTAATGCACACTGCAACCTAATCATTCTATCAATCTCACTTTCACAAAAAAGTATTTAAAAATAAAATAAAGCAGGTCAACTTTAACCTACGGTGGCGTGTGACTGCATCACCGGAAGTTGTTCGCGTTCAGCAATCTGCAGTTGCAGCTTGTGATCAGAGTTGTTGCGCTAATCTTTTATCGGGATCATTATTCTCATTCAGAGTTTGTTACGTGTACAATTCACCGAGGGCACGGGCAAAAAATAGGAATCTAGAGGGCCGAGGGAAGCACTTTAAAATGGTAAGTGTGAGCGACGATAGTTAACAGGCTGCAAACGTGTGTTGCATGCCTCCGTGTCAGGCTGTTGCTCATAATGGTGTACGTGCGTACATGCGTGGTATGCATGGTAGCGGGTCGATCGCGAGAAGGTGGTTGATCGAAAAGTAGATCTTGGGTCAAAAAAGTTTGGGCACCCCTGCTTTAAAACAACCACTGCTGTATACAAAGTGCTGTACATGTAGCCAAAAAAAAATCATACAGCAACGAACAGTAAAACAA
>NW_017806333.1:0-231 GCF_001891065.2 Hippocampus comes | reverse complement strand
GCACGTTCTGCAGGTGGTCCACACATGCCAGCCACATCTGCTTCTTTTCCTCCGGTGTCTGGGAGAAAAGTGCACACCAGTACAAATGGCACTTCAAATTTTGTACCCAATCCTTCAGGATCGACATGCTCTTCTTTTTGGCCAAGGAGTCCAGTTTCTTGCACATCATTGGCATTTCAATCACAGTGTGATTATTTGTTTGTGCCTGACTGGGAGCACCGTCTGGTATGG
>NW_017806332.1:0-247 GCF_001891065.2 Hippocampus comes | reverse complement strand
GACAGGCATCGCCAGGTGCTGAAATGGACCAGGGAAAATTGGACCCAAGTCATCTTTTGATGATGATTGACACATTGTTCAAAGTTAGTGTATTTCAACGTTTATAAATACGCTAATTTAGGGATTATGTCTAATACATCATGCACGTCACTTCATGAGTTTTCATATCATATTGACCCATAATATGTCGTCCAAATATTTATCATCCCAAGATGTTTTTTTTGTAGACTATGTGAATGACTGCCTG
>NW_017806331.1:0-749 GCF_001891065.2 Hippocampus comes | reverse complement strand
AATATTTTTTGACACGTTATCGCACAATCGTGAGCCACGATTCTCCTATTGACAGATGGTTGAGTGTGGCGTGTGTTTGCCTACATTTGGTTAAAGAATATGGGGCTGGGGGTTTGCATGTAAAAGGGGGAAGAGGAGGTGTGGGTGGAGGTCAGCGGAGGCACAGCTGGCGAGATCCCCTCTCCAACCAGCTGCTGCCTCAAAAGAGTGTGTCAGCAGCCTGCTTGGCTGCTTGGCTTAAAATGTCTTCTCTTTCTCGGTGTCCTCTTGTCCACTCCCCTATCTTACCTTCTGTTACCCTGCAGACTCAGCCCAGCTGTTCCAAAATCTTCCAGCTATGTTTACACACAGTCAATATTCGGGTTAAGGTCAAAATTCCGGTTACTGAAACATTCGGCATAGCTCATTTACATGCATGAGCGGACACTTCGTTTCTTATACATGTCAACTGGAATATCCCGATTTTAAACGGCGACACACTGACAACGTCGCAATTCAAATAGACGTCATTTCTGCTTCTTCATCAGAAAAACACGGGGGAAAAAAACTGTCTCTCACCACATCTAAGAAAAAAGTTGGCAGTGGCATTTTGCACTACATTTTCATTGTTCTTTTTTTTGCAGACATTTTAATGGAAGCTGTCTTCCAAGGCCTTGAAATGTGCTTGCTAAATTTCATGCCATTCATGCTAACGTGAACATAGTTTCAATGTAGAGTGGTACCTCTACTTACGAAATTAATATGTTCTG
>NW_017806330.1:0-1652 GCF_001891065.2 Hippocampus comes | reverse complement strand
ATGTTTGAGAGAAAAATTTGCAAGTCGTCAACTTTAGGGAATCAGTGATGGGTGAGTGTCAATGCAGAAAGTTCAGCACTGTCGCTACTCTCCCAGGAGGGGCTGTCAATGAGATAATGAAACATTTGTGAATGCCAGTTAGACCTGCACAAATCTCTGGCTCATGCCGAAATCTCTGTTAAGCAAAAACGCCAAACAAGAATGGGGTGGGGGGAACAGACATTGATTGAGGTTTGAAGTTTGCAAAAGAGAGCCTGGTGGTTCTTATTTTTCCTCCAAATCCTCATAAACCACTTTTACATTTTCACAACCCTATGTTCATACCGGTACACACTATTTAGTATTATTCATTATTAAATCAATATGCCGTTAATTCACTTAAAGAGTACACAAACCAAAACGAAAGGACAACAGCTTCTTTTATGTCTTAATAGTGTATGTGACCGTTTGACCTCAACATCATTGGAGTCCATTCATTGTGTCCTAGATGCCAAAAGCTAGCCGCGTGGCTAAAGAGAGTAGATTAAGTTAATTATTTCATAAATAAAATGTCAAATAATGGATAGACTGAAAATTACGCATACGTCATTTTACTCTCAGTTATGTCAGCTTTGACCGCATAATATCTCAGTGACAACTAACTCGTAAACTGAGTTAAATTACACGCATGCTAATACGACCACACTCACCAGCATACGCTTCAACTTCCTGATGCCGCAGGGGAAGTCCACTCCGGGTCCTAAAGCCCGTTCAAAATGTGCGTAATGTCTCAACCTCGCACTTTTTTGTCTGTTGATAAAAATTCTGACAACGTATTCCCACTTTAGAGAGTACATGAATAATAGCAACATTTCTTTTAACTTAACAGTAGTGCACACAAATTGAGTCAAGCTGCCTGCCGAAAACGTCATAAATTGTGTATATTGTGCGACCTCTGTGATTGGTCATTTTTGCGCTGTTTTGGACACGTGGTGCAGCAAAATGGCTGCCAGCGTCAGTGGCGATGATGGTTTGTTTAACATTTAAGAGTGCATTTGTGTCCTTTTAAACATATTTTACATTGTTTCGGGGATTTGTTTGATTAAAGTCAACTCGCGGGAAAGTTGGGGAGCAAAACAATTGGAGACATCCTTTACAACGCTTCCGTTTTCGACATCTTTAGCTGCTAGTGCTAGGATAAGCTAACGCTTCAGCTTTCACAAAACTAGATCGACGGACATCGTCCAATTTGTTGTGGGTTAAGCTTTAAGCTATATTAATGTAAAGCATTGCAAATAACAGCCTCAACCCACTTACCTTTCCTGGATAAACAAAGCCAGGGGTGGAGGGGGGGGGGATCAAAATGTCACGGGCAAAACGTGAAGCCTTCTATAGACACGAGAAAGGACATGTGGGACGTCATGCACGTCTTGAGCATGACGTCTCTGAACCACTGAGGAAAGGAGACTTTGATTCTCTCCTCTTTCATCTGTAATTGCTTCAAACAAGACGCAATCCTGGAGTAGTTGTTCTGTAAAGTGCTTTGTTACAGCTGCAGCTGTGGCTAAACCGCTCTATGAATAAAGATGTCTTGTATTGTAAATGAGAGAGATAAAACGTCCACAGTTCGAATACAACCAGGATGGCGGCTGCTAAGAGGTTTTTCTTAACTG
>NW_017806329.1:0-1457 GCF_001891065.2 Hippocampus comes | reverse complement strand
TATTAAAACGATCGCAAATGTTCCAGAGACAAGTCATTGATTACACAGCATCCTTTCTTATCATTTTAAGACACAAAACACCTTTCCAATGAACGGCATGATCAATTTGAAGTCAGGGCAAGCCAAATTTTAGGCAAAAAGCAAAAACATTGCTTGTGATATAACAGCGGTCTGACAAGACTTTTCAAGACCTATCAAGCGAAACCGGTTTTATCTTGTTCCCATTCCAAGTTGCTCAGATATGAGTGCTTGTAAAGCAACCTAGATCTATGAAACACCCTATGCAAATCAATAATTTTTTTGTTATCAATCTGTCAAGGTATTCTCATTACAATTTGGACGTATTCACACAGAAGTAAAAAGAAACCGTTTTTTTGGGGTTCCCTATGAACAAGTGTATTCATTATCACACAATTACGGGAACCTTTTATCAACACTTACTCAGGCCCATGCTCAGCCAGGTTGTCTGCTTCACTGAGAGGTTTTTCCACACGGGACGAATAAAGTCTTCAACGGTGACTGCAACAAGGGCATTGATGCTGGAGGACACTGTGCTGAAAAACATAAACTCATCATGTAGCATCTATGTGATTGTTTTATTTGTTTTATACTATATATTTTCTCAGCACTGGGCCAATTCATGTTTTGCCGTTCCTTATCTGGAAGAGCACTCCCTAATGAATCAAAACTAATTTGCTCCCCCAACCGAACAATAGGCACACCTGCAAACAAAATATGTTTGTTTCAGATAGCACTATTCAGTTGACAGGGCATAATTATAACTATGACTGAGTATTGCTTCACGGGAAAACTTTAACCGCGGCATTCAAAGGGGAGCAGTCATTTCTTTTGCCAAGATAGAATTTTTGTGCTCTGTGAGGTTGTATCAAATGCTGCGTCTGAGCTGCATGTTTCTCACCAACGATCGAAAGCAATGACGTCCACACTTTGGCCCACAGTAGCGCACGATCCACACAAACCATACAAATAAGATTCTAAGAACATTTTTATTAAAAACACAAGATTATTCAGTGACAGCAGCAAAAAAAAAAAAAAGGTTGCTCTTGTCTCAAATTGCAAGTCAAAATGATCCCTACTGTCCAACCCATAGAATCATATTGGCACCTCTCATCCTTCACTAACCCGAACGTTGCCTGCCGTCTAATAAGCAGACAAATAAACCCAAATGCAAAGTTCTATGAATTGTTTTTATAATTATGAATACTTGGTCCTAGGTGGAGGTCTGCGCTCACCTTCGTTACATTCTAGTTTTAATTAAACAACAACTGTATTGAGGCTAGTTTACAGCATCATATAAAAACAACATAAAATTGCTGAGCATGTTTATCTGGACTGATGGATTGATTTGAATATATTAGAGGTGAAGAATCTTCAAGTGGCCGATGCATTCTTCGATTTTTTGGGGATGTGGCCCTTGGAAGAAAACGTTTGGACAC
>NW_017806328.1:0-258 GCF_001891065.2 Hippocampus comes | reverse complement strand
TACTTTGGGTATAACGTGCTGGAACATGTTCACTTCCACTCTTAATGTACAGGCTGTCGATTTTCCTCGTTTATTTGGTGGGGACCATATGCAAATTTTTCATCATGAAGAAACTATGCAGTGTGTGGCTCCACCAGCTAATCTCCATCCATCAATCACAACTGTGCGAAGCTCGTTTACTGTCCACAAACACAATTAATAATGCCACTAAAGTTTTGAGTTAGGGGTGAATGTGATGCTAGTTAAAAAAAAAAAAAA
>NW_017806327.1:0-1148 GCF_001891065.2 Hippocampus comes | reverse complement strand
AAATGCTGATATGTATGTTTAATTTTGTTTGTTTTTGTTTTGTTTTTTTTTATATAGAGCTCAAACAGCACAGGGGGTCAACTTAACCAAAAGAACACCAAAGCGCACAGCATGTGTATAAGACATTAAAAATATCATCAGACCAATTTTATGTTTACCAGTCAGAAGCAAAAAAAAATAACACTCAATAACTTCAGAGACATGAAACATTGAATGGGGTGAAATAGGAGGGTTAAAACTGTGTCACAGCTTTTACGGTCTTTTAACAATGTATCTTTGAAAATAAAAGCTAGTATCAATCTTTGCTTCTACTGTTCACAATGGGGATAGGGCAAAATGATAGTTGGGGGACCTCATGCCATCGACAGCGCGCCTAGTTAAATTGCCAGAGCTGCAAAAAAAGAAACCAGGGAAATGAGCATGGAGCTGATAACACCTTTTTACATTTACAGTGGTCCTTAAAAGCTTTCTGCCTTCCTGTCACCATCCTCTTTTCTCCATTCTTATTCGAGCACCTGCCAAACAACGGATCATTTCCGCTGGCGAGGTTCATCTCCTTTCCACTTTGCTTCTCTGACATTACAACTCCCAGCTTCCCTTCTCTCACAACACTCTGTAATTAGAATAATTGCTCACAGGGACTTGTGAAAATTGAATTTCTCATATCCCGCCAGTTCTTTGATCCCAACAGTTCCTCTTTGTGTCACATTTTAATCATAAGAGCCTGTATGAGGCCTGGTGCAATATTTCACTGCTTGTATGTGTACCGGTAATCTGTGTCAACGTACTAACCGACCTGTCTAAAAGAAGCGGAACTGCTACAAAAAGTGTTGTTACACCAAAGCAAATCTGAATTGCTTTTGAATTCTGAATCCAATTGTAATGTAGTTCACCGGGCATATTTCAACCAAATACATCTTTGGATGAACATTTTTAATATAACGTGGATATATATGTAGGGTGGCCTGGTGGACGAGTGGTTAGCGCATTGACCTCACAGTGCAGAGGGTTCCGGGTTTGATTGCAGCTCAGGCCTTCCTGGATGGAGTTCGACCTCGGAACTGTGAGGCGGATGTGTGTCAAGATGTACTTTGACTTGGCCAAAGTTTTAATAGCATGTAAACTTGGACTACACAGAGAAATGGGGG
>NW_017806326.1:0-462 GCF_001891065.2 Hippocampus comes | reverse complement strand
GTCAGAAATGCTACGCACTGAAGCCAAGTGGTGTAGTTTTAATTCACATGGCAGTCCTTAGTGATCGTTACATCAGGCAATAATATATGCTGCCATCATCACCTGGCCTTATTTACTAAGTCGGTCACAAAGCAGAAATGGAGGAATGGTGTAACAGCACGGCCTAGTGGTAGATATGCGTTAGGGCACCTTGCTCCAGTTGCAAATGAAACATGATTGTGCTATCTGAAGTTGCTTGGCTTTATAATGTCATAGTTGGATTTGGATTTTACTGTTACGTGTCAAACAAAATGTTTGTGAAGGAGGAACTTTTTGTGTCTTATTGTATTTTAGACAGTTTGTACATCTGCATCACAATTTTGGAGTTCTGAGTTCAAATCTCTTCTGGCATTCCTGTGTGGAGTTTGCATGTTCTGTCTGTTCATGTGTGGGTTTTCTCCAGGAACTCCGGTTTCCTCCCAC
>NW_017806325.1:0-1112 GCF_001891065.2 Hippocampus comes | reverse complement strand
ATGTCAGTTGCCAGTGACAGAACAAATATGAGTTGCAGCATTTACTGCGTCAATTCTTTGGCACATTGTTGACATCGATAACTCCCGTTATGAACTACGTTACGCCAGAATTTTGGTGCCAACTTTTGGATTGGTCGCGAGGTAGTGGTGCTACTCTCTACTATGAAGTGCGACTCATGACTAACCGTGACGGGCTCTCACTGAGCTGCACGGACGACACTACCAAAGGCGCGCGTGTCATGTTTAAGGTCATCCTCCAATAGCGCACTTTTCTTTCAGTCTCAGAGCAAAAGCTCTCCTGGACATGCAGACCGCAGCAGTCAGATTCTGGCGCTGTTGCCGAGAAGGAACAACAGACAGCTTGGACAGGTCTTGTCTCCCTCTACTGGTACAACTGTGTCAACGCAAGACGTATGATGTCATTCTTAACACCGCACTTGACGTACACTCTGAAAACGACAATTAAAACGTCGGAGCTGAGATGGTCCGTTTGAAGCTTTGATTCAGCATCCAAGAGTTCTTTTGAGTGGTTGAACTTTTCATTCGGAAGTGGATAGTCAATCAGAAGCAACACGAATGCACGGGCAATGATTTACCTGGGGTGAGACAGGTGTGATGGTCGCTTGAACTTCTGAGCCGTTTGTGTGAGACTCTGTCTTGGAGTCGGCCCTCTTTAACCTCTGGGCCAAAGTCACAGCACTGGGCTCTCTTCTCGCCACCGGGGGCTGCGAAAAACAAAACGGGTTCTGATCAAAAGACTTGTTCTTCTCATTAGCTTCAGTCATATGTTTGGTTATTTAACGCAGGTTGTTTGCTTGCAACAAAATGGAAATGGAGCGGAAAGGGATCCTTAGGAAAGACAGAAACAAAAGAAATCAAATGAATTAAAAATCATGATGAAATCATCTGAACAACAATGGCTGAATAAATCAACCTGCTGCATGGGGAGTCTTGAACAGAAAACGACAACAAAGCAGGGAAGACAGCCGAGTGGGATGAATCCACGAGGTGATGCTGATGAAGATCGCAAACAGTCATCCATCTACCTCGTGATACAGTCCCTTCTCGGGAAGTTCTTCCTCTATGGGCCATTTGTCCGCTTGGCCCATGAG
>NW_017806324.1:0-506 GCF_001891065.2 Hippocampus comes | reverse complement strand
GGAGTTGATGACATATTAAATCGCAATATTGGGGCGAGGGCAAATATACATTTTTCAAAACCCTTTGCCCCTAATAATGTTGCACATCAGGATCCTAATACTTCTCCGCACTTGTTCAAAATGGGTTCTGATGTATCGTTTTGGTATAATATGATTTACTTACTTTGAGTCATTTATTGGCTGACCTTAAAAGGGGAATCTCTTTGCCTTGGTATTACAAGTCCCAGTTTGAGACATATTTTAAAGTTTATCTTTTGAACTCCTAGTGGTGTCAAATGGTAGCAATCTCCATGAGAAAAAAAAAATTATCTGTGCGGAAACATGCTGCGGGCTCTCATTTGACATGGTCAGTGTGGGAACATCGTTTTCTCGCGAACCTGTAGCCACAGTCGTTTCCTGCTGTGACAGATGTGATGTGTTCCAAAAAAATAAATAATAATTTCCAGTGACAGGTATGAATGGTGTGTAACATCAAGTATTGAAATGCTGCAAAGAAAAAGGTGCTA
>NW_017806323.1:0-397 GCF_001891065.2 Hippocampus comes | reverse complement strand
TGACATACGAACGTCTGGACTTAGTTTCGAGATACAAGTCGTCACTTGGCCAATTTTGGTCTCCAGAGACTTTTGAAATCGATGAGTCGATCACATTGACGTGAATTCTTTTTAAGGGAACTTATTTTTTTATTAAGGGGATTTATTTATAAATTTATTTGTTTGTTTTTTTTTAATCTATTAATTGGCCCAGTACTGCACCTGTTCTGTCGTGTTCCTGCTATGCGCATTTTGGCCTCGTGGAGGCAGCGTGGAGCACGTATGCAGATAACACACCAAGTTCTTAAAAAAGGCTGAAGAAGAACGTTGCAGTTGAACGGCATTAACATACCTTGTTTTTTATCACAGAGTCGGAAAGATCTGTGAGTACTGTTACTTAATCTATTTGTATGTGCTC
>NW_017806322.1:0-458 GCF_001891065.2 Hippocampus comes | reverse complement strand
CCGTCCGTCCTTGCGGAGCTCCCCGGGGTCGTTGCAGAGTGCACGTAGCGTCAAGGTAACCGCGCCGCTCTAATAGAAACTCAAGAAGAACCATTTAAGGCACCATAGGGAGTCCTATGACTTGATGACTGTGGTCTAACTCTGTTATTTAATATCCAAATAATGCATGTTTTTATCAGTTACAACATTTACAGTGTGCATTTCCCCTATTAATGCACATTACAAACACTTTTTAGCTCCTGCAATGAATGGCACCATCCATTCACTAACTGTGCCACCGGTCAAATAATGGATGAAATCTCAATAAAAATGGGCTGCAGCACGCCAGCGACCCTTGTGAGGACAAGCAGATTAGAAAATGGATGGATGGAGATCGTCTCTTGTCTTTTTTGCGTGTAAAGAGGCTTGTAGACTGAGGATGTGGTTGATTGTGTGTCTTGCTTCAATGCCGTCACTCG
>NW_017806321.1:0-752 GCF_001891065.2 Hippocampus comes | reverse complement strand
TCATTTTAATTCATTTATTTTGATATTAAACAATTGTACTTTTTTTATTTGCTATAAATACTTTGAACATGTTTTGAAATAATTGCTTGTTATAAATGCATTCATTTAAAAATTACAATTTGCATGAATTATGACTATCCATCCATCCATCCATCCATTGAATTAAAATATTTGACATACACGTGTCCGTTTTCAAAACCAAAGGACACGGGAAAGTTTGCCCAGCCCCTTAAATGGGTGACAACGAAGGGACGCGGGTTTACCTCTCGCAGGGGAACCTGGCCGTCGGCGTCCAGGTCCATGGCGGTGAACAGGGGCTCGGGGACGTCCCCCAGCCACACAAACATGAAGCCGTTGGGGACGCCTTTCTGCAGCTCCACGAGCTCCAGCTGGAAAAACAGCACAGCGCTGCCCGGAACCACGCCAGCTGCGCACAAGCCATCCAAACACGGGACATATCATGAGGTACACACCTCAACCCCGTAAGAATCACACTCAATTTTTCTTCCTACCTCCGTTTTCCCCGTGACCAAAGTGCGGCGGGACCACCACCTCCCTGGCCTCACCCTCGCACATGCCCATCAAACCCTGCTCCAGCCCCAGGATCACGTCATTGGCTCCCAGTGTGGTGACTGACGGCAAGTCTTGCTGGTCCCTATGCGCACGCACAGACAAACAAAACAATTAAACTATTCTTCCTTCAAAAATGATGTCTTAAAAAATGTCAGAAAGTCCACTTTGGGTGTGTGCGG
>NW_017806320.1:0-315 GCF_001891065.2 Hippocampus comes | reverse complement strand
ACCCGTTGCACATTTGGCCGGAATCTACTGATTCTTTTTTGGAACTCATACCCAGTTACTCATGTCAATCATCTGGTGGCATCTTGATGTCGAATATGTATGTTATAGTGAGTTGAAGAGTTTCATTTTGACATAAGCCAAAATTTTGTGGCATCCATAGGAAATGTCAAGACTTTTCGGAGTGTGTATGAATTACTTGTGGATGTTCGCTATTTATGACAGAGAAATATTAAATATAACAATATTTTGAGTTGAATAATTCAATGTTTAAGTATTATTCAGCAAAAAAGTGCAACGGTGCAAGAATGATCAATC
>NW_017806319.1:0-280 GCF_001891065.2 Hippocampus comes | reverse complement strand
TCTGCTGCTAAAACGAGTTTATTTCATCATGGCAATAGATATGCTGCACAAATATAGATCTATATTTTTGATGAAAGCATGTCACAGGCTGGCTGTGAAAGGAACTGTTTTAAAATGCGGTGGGGGTGGGTGAGTAATATTCTCGCTGCTCTTTCAAGTGTCAAACGATGTGCCATCTTGTGCGGGTGTGTTGAGGGGGAAAGTGGGGCTTGTTGTTGACAGTCGTCCTCCACTCCAGGACAACCTGTCATGAAAAATTGTAGTACACCATCCCGACACT
>NW_017806318.1:0-1054 GCF_001891065.2 Hippocampus comes | reverse complement strand
CACTCACATTCAAAATAGGTGATTTCAAAGATGAAAGCAATCAATCCATCCGCATCACACCTGAGTATGACCTCTACGAATGAAGGGCATCGTTTCTTTGTTTGTGGGTTTTATTTCCGTGATGCAGTCCTCTCTTCTTGTCAGGCAAACTCTTGCCACCAAGCAACTTGACCCTCCGGTGGCAGAGCGACTTTGAGCCCCAGCTGTGGTGGCGACACGAGCATTTACCGCCAAACTGTGAATACAAAGTGTTTAAGTGGACAACGGAGCACAACAGTGAGATAGAGAGTGTAAGTAAATGAAATAATCCGAGGCATACAGGTTTTTTTTGGGGGGTTCACAAGCTCACGTTGTGAGTGAGACCTTTTGACCCAATCAGAATGCAAAATTACTTTAAAAAAAGGACTGCGAGACTTCTGCAGCTACACTGACTGATTTGTTGTTGTTTCAGATCCATCAAACTCCCCCTTCAGTCTACAACCTCGCAATGGAGGGGGGGTCCCTGTTTTTCTCTGTCCAGACCTCCTGTCACCACGCAGATAGCGAGCCCATCTTCCTCAATGTTACATATCCAGGTAGAGCGCAAGCCTTCTTTCGATATTTTTGGCTTGACCCTTATGGTTATTATTCATTTCCTTCCACTCAGAGCTGGTTAGTAATGTGCAATGCAGCATCACCTCCTCGTCTCTGACTCAGTGTTCCTGGGTGCCGCTGGGCTCTCCTCCAGATCTCGCGTTCTATTATGGGTATGATTTATTTATTTATTTTTTCCTCTTTGCTTAGTAAGCATGATGTGATGACAGTAACGGTCAAGTCGTTTGTCATGTACGTAAGGTTAGTGAATGAGGTGGAAGACGTGCCCTCCGATGTCATGTCCTTGTCAGAGTGCCCGCGGTACACCATCACCGAGGGCGTGAGAACGGGTTGCCATCTGCAGTCCAAAACCTACGAGTCCATCCACATGTTGTTTAACGCCACCCTGAAAGAGGGCCTCGTCAGGAACACTTTTGAGAAGAAGCCTGTGCAAGGTAGACAAATCGTAACACACCTCCGA
>NW_017806317.1:0-247 GCF_001891065.2 Hippocampus comes | reverse complement strand
AGGTTCCAGTTCATTAAACCAATTTTAATATCACATAGAGAGAACCCATGTTAATTTAAGCATATGTTTTTTTTTCAATTAATTGGCTGATTTCCAAAAATCGGCATCACAAAATCCATATTGGTCAGGCCCGACTATACAGCATTAATCTTCCAATATTAGGACTTTGTTCTTGGAAAAAAATAAAACTGAATGTGAATTTCTTGACATGTAATTATTTTTCTCACAAATCACAATTTGGTTGGAG
>NW_017806316.1:0-449 GCF_001891065.2 Hippocampus comes | reverse complement strand
AAAACATCTTTCGTATTCCAAAATAAATACAACGGTATTAATATAAGTTCTTATTGTGCGGCCCGGTACCAAATGCCCCGCGGACCGGTACCGGTCCGTGGATCGGCGGTTGGGGACCGTGGATCCGTGGACTAGATGAATGTGTCATATTGTTGTGGTCAACACACTTGAAGCCGCACAGGAGACTTAAAAACTGGTAAGATTGGAATAGAAATGTGATGAAACAAAAAAGACAGCCCAGCGAGAATAAAACAACAACAGTCAGAAGGATTTTCCAGTGAAGGAGAAGGCACACATGAAAAAATAATGAGGGGAACACGCGCACAAAAAGGCTCATTAATAGAAACTTTTCGGCACTTTGTTGCAAGGGTAGAGGGAAAAAAAAGGGCGGCGAAACTGGACTTTTTTTTCCCGCCCAGCAGGCAGAAAATGGCATGCATATTGTAACA
>NW_017806315.1:0-747 GCF_001891065.2 Hippocampus comes | reverse complement strand
GGCCTGTTGTGTGCCATTTAGTGCTATTGTTCAAGGGAGACCAATATTATAAACAGAAAGTAAAAGTATTACAAATTCACCTCTTCATGGTCGCCTGCCAACCTGTAAGCATTGTGCATACCAGGTATGGATATTAAAAAAAAAAACAAATTCACTTAGAATTAATCACCGCCTTAAGAAATGTGCGTTAATGGATGGCTGCTCGTCCTGTGCAAAAAAATGTTAGTCAAACCTCACTCATGGAAGAGCTTTGAGAGTAGCACCAGCCACTGGGTTAGCAGCCTTGGCTTTTAGCCTGCTGGGTGGCACACTTGACTCTCAGCCAGGAGAATAGTGGTCGTATGGGTTTTGACCTCAAGCAGGACCGCGGCCTGACTGACCGCTGCCAATTAAATGTGCATCAACATGGGGCAACAGTCACCTGTCAAACTGGCTGTAGATGCCTGTATTTTCTACTTCTTTCCTGTGTATCTGTTCATTATGAACGGCGTTGGCACGGAATGAGGGGACAACCAAAGTCGCCCCTGCTATTTTCCCTCTTCGGAAGGAGTTTCAGAGCTGGCACAGCACCTTGTGTCATGATTAGTGATGGGTACCGAGCCCCAGCCCTAAACTGGCCTTGGGGCTGAATTTTTAATAAGTGCAATGTCAATAAACTCCACCTTTAAGGGTCTGTGGAGAAATTACGCAATTTAATTTTTGATTTAGGCTGTATGAAAGTTATTTTGCACCTTCGACCTCTGTGAT
>NW_017806314.1:0-436 GCF_001891065.2 Hippocampus comes | reverse complement strand
TTCGAAAAGCTGTGCATTGCAAAACGTGCTCATTGGAGCCATTAATCCAGACATCATCTTTGATGAAAAAAAAAAAATCAGCACGCATTATTTTATATATTTTTGTTTTGCAGGTTAAAGTTTTTTTGTTTTTTTTAATATTGTGCTCCTGAGTTAATGGTGATCAGTTTGAATGCATTATTATTGATTGATTTTATGCTATTTTATTTTTCAGTATCGTATGGTTTGACATGGTCAGTCAAAAATGTTTACAGTTTAATTAAGGATTTAATTTTATTTTTGAATTTCAGCTGCACTTTAAATCTTTTCTGTTACAGTTAATAAAGCTATTCTTTGTTGTAAGTTGGTCCATATTTCTTTTTTTTTATTCTGTTATAGGTTAATAAGAATACAGTGTTATACAGAGGTGTACTTATAACAATTTTATAGACAAATT
>NW_017806313.1:0-200 GCF_001891065.2 Hippocampus comes | reverse complement strand
ATCATGGCTATCTTGATGTCATCTATGTCTTCAAAGCAGCTCCCTTTAATGACCCCCCCTTGATGTTCAAAAAGGTGGAAAAATATATCTATAAATGTATATATATATATATATATATATATATATATAATAAATCATACTTAACCAGGTCGGGTTCTAGTAAGTAGGTTGATCTAGCATGGGCATGTTCTTCTCGGCCA
>NW_017806312.1:0-232 GCF_001891065.2 Hippocampus comes | reverse complement strand
TCTAATTGCAAATGTGCCAAAATGGCTTTAAACTGTAAATGAAACCTCAAAGGCATATCTCTAAAGGTTCTGGCCTTGACTAATTGAGATTGTGATCTTGGAAGTGATTGTGCTGGTGCCAAAGAGGAATGCATAACAGACCTTTAATTGAGGACAATAGGTGGGGGGTGGGGGGGGAGCAAAATAGGAAGCCCCGCCAGTGAATCACACTGTTGATCCCTTGAAAATATGC
>NW_017806311.1:0-773 GCF_001891065.2 Hippocampus comes | reverse complement strand
GTTTCACAATTTCCCATGCCACCGCTGTACCTACTACACGTAAATATGCCTGATCCATTTTGATTGATATTCAGGGAGACATTCATTGAATAAGATATTCATTAGTATGCTTGTAGTACTTTAGAGAGGAGCATTGTAATATCTTAGAATAATCTCAGTTTTGATACAGCTCTTGTATTGAACATGTACAGTATACTCTAATTTCAATTCTCATTTTGTGTTGCTATATCTTCATGGCTTTCTGTCACTTTGTGTATTTATCGCATTTACAGACTGTTTGTTCATGCTGAGAGCAAGAAACACATTTTTTTTGTCGGTGTCTGTAAATACTATGTGGAGCCAAGCACATTCTTAATCACCAACCCTCGTGGTTGTGCTAAAATTACCCACAAGATTAATATGTGGGACCTGCATGCAGCTAGGTTAGATTTAAATGCCCGCAGACACTGTGTCTTTGTGTTGGGGAAAGTGATTCTTTTGGAATGCTTTTGGTTTTTATGTTGTTATTTTTTTGGAGTACATGTTATAAACGTAAAATGTTGCATATTTTCAAGGGATCAACAGTGTGATTCACTGCCGGTGTTTCCTATTTTGCTCCCCCCCCATCCCCCACCTATTGTCCTCAATTAAAGGTCTGTTATGCATTCCTCTTTGGCACCAGCACAATCACTTCCAAGATCACAATCTCAATTAGTCAAGGCCAGAACCTTTAGAGATATGCCTTTGAGGTTTCATTTACAGTTTAAAGCCATTTTGGCACATTTGCAATTAGA
>NW_017806310.1:0-328 GCF_001891065.2 Hippocampus comes | reverse complement strand
GGCGCCGTCGGCTGGGTTCTTATCCCCGTGCGCTCGCCAAAGCGTGTGGGGGGGGGATCCGGTTCGGCGTGCGAAGTACCCATGCCCGGCGTGATGGAGTAAGGAGGGCATGTGGCTGCGGCGCCGTTGGCTGAGTTCTTATCCCCGTGCGCTCGCTGGAGCGTGCGGGGGGGGGTCCGGTTCGGCGTGCGACGTACCCATGTCCGGCGTGAGGGAATAGGAAGGGCGTGCGGGTGCGGCGCCGTCGGCTCGGTTCTTGTCCCCGTGCGCTCACTGAAGCGTGCGGGGGGGGTTCCGGTTCGGCGTGCGACGTACCCACGGTCGGCGT
>NW_017806309.1:0-602 GCF_001891065.2 Hippocampus comes | reverse complement strand
GTTCAAGTCCACGCGCGGGTCCTGGGGACTTTTTTTGTACATCCTGTTTAGAGAGGGATGCAATCTTGTCTTTATCCCCGGAATTTTTGTTTTCCAACATCTAAGTCCTGGAATTCATCAAAACAAAATGGCCGACCTCCTGTTCAGTTTTGCTCATTGGTCCTGGCGACTTTTTCACGTGTCGTCTTTATGTCAACGTGTCCACCCGATTTCATGTTTTGGCGAAACCGACGTCGGGGACAATTTTTTTTGTGTCCTAACCTTGAATTCGGTCAAAAAGGTTACGTCACCCCAAAATGGCCGATCTCCCGTACAATTATGCTCATGAGACGTTTTCATGCGTCATCTCATGATCGAAATGTCCACCCGCTTTCATGTCTGTTGAGGAAACGAATGACGCAGTGTTATTTGTTTTGCTCACTCTGGAGGCCTGGAACCTTTAAAAATGGCTGACTTTTTGTTCCGCTCGGGACTTTGGGGTTCAACCAGTTGGTGTCGATCGTCGAAGGTGGCGTCGGGGGGCTGCAAAGTAATGCTCAGCACTGTGATCCTTCGAGGGTTCGTGCACCACCGTTGGCGCGTGAGCTGAGTGTGCGGTGGTG
>NW_017806308.1:0-455 GCF_001891065.2 Hippocampus comes | reverse complement strand
GACAGCAACCCCTGGATCCTAATCACTAGACACCCACATCTCCGGGCCTGTTTTCCTCAGCAAGCCCGGAATCAGCATTGGAACGACCAAGAATGTTAGAATCGTGTGTTGGAAAACGGGCAGGACAGTGGCCCTTGAGGACACCTCTGTCCTACCCTGTGCCCTAACTTAAACAATCACCCTCAGACTCCCTTATCATAAAACACTAATATTTTAAATCCCAACCTCCTAACTCAAAATGGCAAAACGCTGAAGTACCTAATCCAGACTGCAAAACCACCTCACTGCTTTCACATCTACCCGAACCCCTCACACCATCCCTAAACTTTAATCCCCCGTGACACCTAAATCCTCAACTTTGCGTCATGATCTCAAGGTAAGTGTTAAGGGTTGGGGTTGAGGGTTTGGGGTTAGGTTTAGGGGTTAAGGGTTAGGGTTAAGGGTTAGGGTTAGGG
>NW_017806307.1:0-277 GCF_001891065.2 Hippocampus comes | reverse complement strand
CTGCCCATCGACCAGGCGCCGGTGTCCTTCATTTTTAATTGATCCCTCCGTATAAAGCTAAGCTTCCCTCCGCCAGGCCTGCCACCATATGTTAATATTCCCAGAAACGATGGTGGGACGCAACAATAATGTTGTTTCGGGTTTTTTTTGCCACCGATATCGTGATGTTCGAGCAAAACTAATTCTCAGACATCCTTTTGAAGTGCCTTTGAGGGGGGAAAAAAAATTACGATTGGCAAAACTGGGATGGCCGGGCTTTTTAAAGACGGAGGATCGA
>NW_017806306.1:0-261 GCF_001891065.2 Hippocampus comes | reverse complement strand
CAAACTTCCATCATCGGGCTTGCGAATGCCTAAAATGTTTGGTTGATGTGTCTCAGGGCCTTTTAGCCCGCTAGCTAACATCCTCTCAAGAGTGCGCTATCCGATTTAGCGTCAATTCAGTTCCGCAGAAAAGTCCGTTAATTGAGCCCATTAACTCCCAACATGTAAATTCATCCTTCGTGCCGTTTACGCTCTCTGTTTCGGTTCAGACTTAGCAGTCAGACAGATACAGTTTTTGCCGCCCAGAAGCACGCGGCAGGT
>NW_017806305.1:0-510 GCF_001891065.2 Hippocampus comes | reverse complement strand
AAAGCAGGTTGTTTTTTATCTGTTCCGATGCAAATTATTAAAATAAAGAATGTTGTTATTTATTTATTTGTCTAGTTTATTTTTGCAGATTTATTGTATTTCTGTGTTCTTGCTCTTCGATCATTTCATTCGATTTTCCATTTTCAGACCAAATTACAGACCACGAAAATTGAAACTTTTATGTTAAATTTCGTTTCAACAAAACTAGAGAAATAACAATTTCATTTATCTTTTCCCATTTATTGGATTTGCATTATTCTATTTAAAGCCTCGTGCGCTGCGGTATTTCTCTGCGTAATTCAGCGAATGCGCATCAAGATGTCTTTGTCTGGCCTCTCATTCTGTGTTTCAGCGTTATTTCGTTGTGCAAATGCATTTATCATGTTCATAAAAATATGTAGATTATTTTTACCTCAAGAAATCTTGCGTTTTTTTCTGCCAAAAAGACTATGGAATAAATTGAACTCAAAATTGTAGGCCGTGAAATTTTCATAAAGAAAAGTGTTGAAA
>NW_017806304.1:0-1695 GCF_001891065.2 Hippocampus comes | reverse complement strand
TTGTCTTCTTCTTTGCCAGGTGCTGGAATATAGGCTGAGCTATTGTCGCAGTTCCGTCTTGATAATCAAAGCACAAAGAGAAAATAGGCGAACAGACCTCGTTTAATTCTCGGAACTTCTGCGTCAGTTCCGTATGAAGTCCGGAGACATCCTCGCCTTTCAGTCTGCCCATTGGAATCTTGTAGGTTAATGGTGTTAACTATCACAAAATTCAGATTGCAGTTGTCAAACAGTGATAAATTGAGTTTATTTTGTTCCATGACCAAGCTCTGAGACCTTGGAAAATTTCTCCAGCAACATCTTGTGCTCGGCTTTTCCAAATGGTTTGTCGGGAAGCAGCTTCTTCTCAGGATACATCTCGTCCAGGTACTCGCAGGTGATGGGAGACTCGTAAATGCCCTCCCCCGCCGACGTCTCCAGTGTGGGCACTTGGCCCAAAGGATTTTTCTCCAGGAACCAATCGGGTTTGTCTCTCAGGTTGATGTTGACAATATCGTACCTAATGTACAAAACGGAGAGAAAAAAAACACGTCACGTTTGGTTTTAAATCGCACCGAGCGGGTGAATAACTTACTTGATCCCTTTTCCATTCAGCACCAGTAGGGTCCTCTGAGCAAAAGGGCAGAACCTCATGCTGTATAGTCTGATGGAGCCGGCTGGCACGGGTCCGGGCGCAGCACACCCTTGGAAAATATTCACATTGTGAACACTGCATGTTGATTCGCATTTGTAACGACAAGACATTGTTCGACACGTTATCAAAAGCATATTTGAAAGCACATCCGAGTAGCATTCTTTTTCTCAAGCCTGAAAAGCAGGACCGTTAGAAAAGTTGTATGATATGCTAGACTCATGCCAAGTCAAAGCAAAACCTCGTGAAGAAATAATGAAATCGCCGCAATTGTTAAGTTGCGCAACACACTTGTATAAATGCTGAGTCACGCGCCCAGAAGGCGAAACTTTTTAACAGCTACCTATACATGTATACGTAATAATGGCTCGTCGGAATCTCATTGCATTACTTAATTGTTTATTCCAGGGAGATTTAACACCAGTATGACAAATAAAGCAGACCGCGGCTGTATCCAAGTTAAATCATGCACTCTTTATTTACGTCTCTATAAAAATGTGACACAAAGGTCATGGAATTGTGTAGTCACATGCAAGTGTCAAGAAAAGGGTTCTGTAAAGCGTTTTGCTCCAGCTGCAGTTGTTGCGAAAGCGCTACAGAAATAAATATGTATAGTTGTGCAGGATCGTAGCTGAACTGCGGTTACGTAAGCGACGTTTTGCTAAATATATGAACCCATATTAAATGTCTTACCTTTTGCGACGCACTTGGCACTTGCCATTTTTACAATTAAAAGGGTCGGCTCACGGGAGGATTTTCTATACAAACGACTTGCAGGGAGGAGTAAAAACGACGAGGGGTGAAAATATTTATATTTTACCCTGACTTCCGGGAAAACGCATCACCCAATGAGAGTTGAAGAAGGAGGGGCGGGGCGCTGGCTGGTATCTTTGGTTGCCACGGATACGCTCTAGCTCGTTAAATCGGCGGTTTCGAAGAATCGCGCAAATTAGTTTATCTCGTTAAATTTACGAGTGAGGTATTGGATTTTTAAATGTACGAGTGAGGTATTAGATTTGTTGCAAAACTGAGTATCCATATTATTCTTGCTGCACTACAGCGGA
>NW_017806303.1:0-301 GCF_001891065.2 Hippocampus comes | reverse complement strand
CGTTTTGCCATTTTTGATGGATATCTGAAAGCTAACGTCACTGTTATGAGAACGACTGCTGCACTAATATTGAAAAAAAGCGGCCGACTGCTTGGCGCGTCGCCGTTGCATTGTGGGAAATGTAGTATTGGTGCGTGTAAAAGATCTGCGGGCTCCCGGCTTGCTGCGGTACGCGGGCCGGTTCTAATAAATCAATATGATCCCAGGGGCTACTGAAAACATTCTCGCGGGCCGGAACTGGCCCGCGGGCCGGCGCTTTGATATAAGTGCTGTAATATGTATTTTTTGCTTCATTTTGTGT
>NW_017806302.1:0-925 GCF_001891065.2 Hippocampus comes | reverse complement strand
TTTAAAAGCCACGCAGTCCTGGAAGACCTTAAAGAGAAACTCAAGAAGAAAGCGTACAAAAAAGACTTGCGGTAGAATGTCGCAACTTCCAATGTTTCCCTCCACGTACCAGTTGGACTTTGAGCTGGAATGTCGAAAGCAAAGTTTTCTGGTTGGGTTTGTGGTGCTCGTCAATAAAAGCGGATCAGAAAATGGATGGACGGATGGATGTCTTTCCTTAATTACTTTTAAAAAGTTAAATCGAGAATGGATTTTGAAATAAGGTGCCCCAAAACAGCAAAATTATCTAAATATAAAGCAGCACGTTGTGCTAGTGGCTAATTAGTTTGCCCCACAGTACTAAGGTTTGGGATTTGAATCTTGGCTCAGGGCTTCCTGTGCGGAGTTTGCATGCGTGGGTTTTCTCTGGGTGCTCCAGTCCCATTCCCCAAAACGTGCCCGCTCGGTTCATTGAAGACTCCCGCTACATCTTCCTTGAGAAACCGCCCTTGCCGGGATGTCAACAATCTGAATTCATGTTAACAAATCAAATGCCTGAGCTTGTTTCAAAGCACAACATTGCCTGTTTGACTGAAATTTGCCTCCTTGGACTCCTCACATCTCAAGCCACTCTCTCGATTCCTAAAACGACTCTGGATAATATTTGATTGGCTGAGTCATGTGTTTGTAGACATTCACTACTGTCATATAAAAAGAAAAGATGACTGCAAAGCTCGCCAAGGATGCGCTGTTGAAATTACACGCTGATCGAAATTTTCTAATATTCGATCTGGATGTGGATTTGGTCTGGGTTCTGGTTTTAGTATGTTAGAGTATTATGATCAAGCGTTGATAATAAAAATAATACTGCACATACAGTCGGTGATTGTGATTCTTTTGGACTCTTCCCCGTTACTCGAAAATAAAACGTTCAGGATTTATTTTC
>NW_017806301.1:0-704 GCF_001891065.2 Hippocampus comes | reverse complement strand
AGAGCTGTGGTGTTGTTTTTTTTTTTTAAAACGCATACTTTATTTGTGATTTTCACAGTCTCAACAACTACAGGTACGTCTTTGTCCGTCTCCGTGCCTTCTCTTCTCCCGTTCGACTCGAGAGGCGTTCAAAGACAGCCTCCGAAAACGTAAATTAACGATTACTTCATTGAAACTACGAAAATTGAAAATATCGCATCAAAACTAAAATCAAGCGAGGAAATCACAAAATAAATTCTATATTCCCCCTACAGAATGTATTTTGTGATTTCCTCGTTTGTGAATACACAACAAAGGAATAAATAACAAACACCTTTGAGACAGTCCAGTTTCCTTGAGCATAGCTCCATTGAGTGGATGCATTGTAGGTTGTGTTTTATAATCGGTGCGTCCAATAAAGTCATACATACATCGGTTTCCGACCATAATCCGTTCCAGAAGGCTGTTCGAAAACCTTTTTTTCAAAAACCGAAACCACGCTATTTAAAAAAAAAAAAAATCTTGATTGAACACGTCTGCTCACAATGGAACGCTACACGAGGAAGCGTCACTTCCTTGTGTAAGGAAGGCGAGAGGAGTAAAGTGGTGCATTCAAGTGCACTGAGTTTGGTCGAGAACCAATTTTCGGTCGTAATCCGAGGCATTAAAAACTCAAAATTTTGGGTCAAGAACCGATTTGGTCAAGAACAGAGACGTTCGAAAAC
>NW_017806300.1:0-518 GCF_001891065.2 Hippocampus comes | reverse complement strand
AATTTAGCATTATGTGTCAGCATTATGCCAACATACTTTTATAAAACAAAGTTATGTGATTAAATACACGTCGAGTTCGCTTTAAATTTAACTCAAATGGGAGAGCAATAAACAGCTTCAAACAGGCGATGGCCAAGTTTTGGGTCACTCATTAGCTGAGGTTCCTGGGACTTGGAGTACTTTAAGTGTTTCCTGGCACAAAATAGGATCACAGTACATTGAATTCTTTTAAAGCTGAAAAGACGCTGCCAGAAACCAGAATTAATGTGCATAATCCTTGGAATTAATATCAGTATTTTAGAGCTGCACATTTGAAATATAAGGATCTTAAATGGCCCAAATGGAAAGATTGAAGAAGTAGCAAATTGTTCACATGATCAACAGAGAGATGATGAGCTCGAGTCACCCCAGCTCACTGCTGCAGGTGTGCCAATGTTGCAACCTCACACGGAAAGAATATTCCAGTCCATCAGAGTTCATTTCAAAAGTAAACTAAAAACAGTTGAGACGTTTCACTT
>NW_017806299.1:0-258 GCF_001891065.2 Hippocampus comes | reverse complement strand
TTTTTTAATTATTTATATCCACTTTATTTATTTATTTATGTAACTTTTTTTTTAATTTATTTTACTTCCTCATTGCTTTGAAAAGGGTCATGATGCGAGTGTCAAATGTCTTTAATGGGTTGCATTAAGGAGGACTTATTTATGTGTTTATTTATTTATTTATTTTTCAAATCACTTTTATCACTTTCATCCTTTCGGATTATCTGATGGCAACAAATTAGCCTTTTTTTTTGTTTTGTTTACTCTAATTGAGTTCTT
>NW_017806298.1:0-500 GCF_001891065.2 Hippocampus comes | reverse complement strand
ATCTCTCACCACTATTATCATCTGACTCTCTCTCTCTGTCTGGATTAATGTGTTTCTTTTTCAAAAAACACATTTTAGCGCAGAGCAACTTCCCGGAGTCTTCACGGAGACTTCAGGGTTGTCTACCGCTGACGAAGCTTCTGTGAGAGAAGCGAAACGTCCTTTTTTGTTTTTTGTTTTTTACCCACAGGTACAGATGACGACTGACAGAACCCTTTCTACGATCTTTTTCAAAAAGAAATATAATGTAATGTGAGTTTTTCTTTTCATTTTTAACGTTAAATGTTTCAGTGAAGAGGAATTAGACTTAATAATGCTAATGTTGGGGGCTTGTTTCGTTTTGTGATTTTACATTGAAAATATAAATCGTGTTGAAAATAGCACTCCTGTCGTGGTAATCTGCTTCTCTGCGGACTGCTTCTCATTTTCCCTGCTTAATTTTGAGTGGTGCAGCACACTAAAGGGTCTGACTAGAATGTTAAACCACGCACTTTGGTTCC
>NW_017806297.1:0-449 GCF_001891065.2 Hippocampus comes | reverse complement strand
GGAACAGTTATCCATGAATTTATTAAATACCTCATCCATGTAAAGTGTGCGCAGGATAGCAAGGAGTCGAAGAATACTGCATCCAGGTGAAAATGACAGAAACATTCCAGATATCAAAAATTTCCCCTCGGTCTCGGGGTGGCCAGAGTGTCTTGGTCACCCTGTAGCTCCACCTCTGGTTCCAGACAGTCAGATGAAAGAGGACACATTCATCAACCATCGATCCATCCGTTTTCAACACTGCTTTTTCCTGAACAGGGACTATCTGTGCTAGAGACTATCCCAGCTAACTTTGGGCGAAAGGTGGACTACACCATGAACTGGTCACGTTAGTCGCAAGGCGCGTATACTGTACAAGAAATGAACAACCATTCACACCCACATTCACACCCACATTCACACCCACATCCACACCGTCATTTGAGTGGGAACCGATCCCAGTCAGGCGA
>NW_017806296.1:0-222 GCF_001891065.2 Hippocampus comes | reverse complement strand
GCCCAGAGAAACAGAGTGAGAGACCTTTTTTTTTTTTTTTTTTTTAAACCCAGAATACATGCACGAAGGACCCTACAAATGAACTGAAAATGACGACAGTGATCGCAGAGATGCCTTGGTAGATAGATGTGTTGACTTCGGTTCTGGTCAGACTTTTCTCTGTTTTTTTTGTTGCCTGGCAACAGTGTAATTAGCTTAAAACGTATTTCCCATCAGTCAATT
>NW_017806295.1:0-273 GCF_001891065.2 Hippocampus comes | reverse complement strand
ATAACTGCTTCAAACAACAAGGCCTATGCAGGGATAGTGGTTACGATTTACATAATATACGATATTGTATCATTATATAATATATATATATATAATTATAGCTGGTATTGGGCACGTAAAATGTACTTTCAGTTTTTCTTTTAAGTAATTACGTTGTTTTTTTTTTTTTAGTTAATTAAAAATGTTTTTCAATTGTAGTTTTTGTTTTTGTTGACTGAAATAACCTCGGCTGTAGCTTATGAAATTCCTTACCTTTACTCCTACGGCTGGCAG
>NW_017806294.1:0-279 GCF_001891065.2 Hippocampus comes | reverse complement strand
AGTGCGGCAATGTAAATGCTGCAAATGCTGCACTGAAGTTGGCGCTCTGTCATTTCTGCACTGTTTTCTAAATAGCACTCTATAATATTGTACTTGATAGAAACAAAGTAACAGCACAATGAAAGAGAATGTAAAGAACATTCATGCAGGCAAACAATGAGGCGATTCACTCAACTATTGTAAGTGGCTCGGAAATCTGCAGCAATCATTTTATTGTATCCTTTTTCAGAGGATAAAGAATATATGCCTGAGTATTGTTAGACCGCCTGTCTACATATT
>NW_017806293.1:0-367 GCF_001891065.2 Hippocampus comes | reverse complement strand
TCAACCATCCCCTAACCTGAACCCCATTGAGAAACCAGGGAGCATCTTTAAAAGGAAGATCCAAGATAGAAGAGGGCAGTATACATATACAGCACGGTTCGGCACCCGCCAATTCACCTGTTCGCAGATTTAAACAATATATTTTTTTGATTCTTTCTTTCTTGATTCATTGTTTTACCCAGCCCTGTTATTGATGTGATTTAAAAATAATAGCAGGGTTCGACTGCGGCTCCGGCCTCCCTGCGTGGAGTTCTCCCCATGCCTGCGTGGCTTTTCTCCGGGTACTTCCCCAATTCCAAAAAACTATTCATGACAGGTTAACATTCCAAATCGTCCCGAGGTGTGATTGTGAGCGCAAACGGTCGTT
>NW_017806292.1:0-314 GCF_001891065.2 Hippocampus comes | reverse complement strand
TATCAACTACTGGTCTGCTTGTGTGGACTAAGCCACTCATAGTCTTCTTCCAGCATTCCTTTTCTCTACTTGACTGTCTTGAGTGTATATATCGGTGATTCTCAAAACGTGTCATCGAAAACATTTGTCGAATACATTTATTAACCCTTTCATGCGCCCTGTAACCTGATAACATGGTAAGCTAGGGGTGCTCAAACTTTTTGGACCGAAGATCAACCCGTTACCGCGCGTGCACATACACACGCACGCTACCGTAGCTCACAGGTACCGTTTTAAAGGGCTTCCCTCGGCCCTCTCGATTCCTATTCTTTGCC
>NW_017806291.1:0-459 GCF_001891065.2 Hippocampus comes | reverse complement strand
GTGGACAGGTTGGAATATCACGATGCAACAGGAGTGCGTTTTACAATGGCAGATGGGGGAGCACCACACTGGTGAGTACTTGCGATCATGCAAAGGCTTGGAAGGTACAACTTTTGATTTGTTTTTACATGGATTTTCCATTCCTTGGTTTATTGTGTTCCATGTTCTTTTGCTGCCCTTCTCGTTTTTGTTTCAACCTGTTATGATCAGCCCAGTCTCTTGTGTCTTACCAATCAGCTCCCTCAACCACTCAAGTATTGTTCTCCAAGTGATGTTCTCAAAGTATTTTCAACACTTAGTTGGTTCATAATATATTTTTAAAAAATAAATAAATGAAAAGCTGGGGAAAGACTTGTGAAAACATGATTTAATCATACAGGGGGGAAAACGGAGTGTCCACTCAATGCGGCAGGTTTATTCATTATGACATTGTATTAAAGTGATCAATAAAGTTCAGTT
>NW_017806290.1:0-654 GCF_001891065.2 Hippocampus comes | reverse complement strand
AAAAAACATGCATAAGATATCATAGTGACACTACATGAAGAGTTCATTCCTCAACTCGGATGCTCTCTTTCGTCGAAACGCATATTGACTTTGGAGGAAGAATTGCTGCGCAACATGGAAATTCAACGGCTTTGCGAAACCAGTTTGACATTTCAGTCCGTTCCCTCGTTTCACTTCTTGAAGAGCGAACAAGTAGCTCGCGGAATTTCTGCCTTTGTTTGCCTTGGAGCGCTTTGCTACTACACCCCCGCCTCCCCTTTCCCCCCCACTGGCTCGCTCCACACAGCCCCTCACATTCACAGTGGAGTGGATTTACCTCATGTCAAGTGAGCTGGAAAAAAAGACTTTTTGACGGTACACTTTGGCTCGGCTTTTGTCGAAAGTAGGCCAGATTTCAGTCTGCGCGTTCCAGTCAGTCGGGAAGTTGCTGTTGTGTATTGTTTTTGGGAAAACAAGGTCGGACTTGCCTCGCCGCTGTTAGTTTTTTTATTTTTTTTATTTTTATGAATTGTGTACAACTCGTTCGTTGAACTGGATACCGTCAACCAAAATAAAACAAAAGGAAGTCATTATTGTGCCATTCTTTCGGGCCGCAGATCCAAACACGCCACGCCCCCCCCCAAAAAAACAACAACAAAAATAGACAAGCAAACA
>NW_017806289.1:0-426 GCF_001891065.2 Hippocampus comes | reverse complement strand
ATTTTTTTTTTGGTCCGGAGCAACAACATTGACAGTTGGTAAAATTGTCCGTCTTCTTTTTCATGATGAAATACATATTTCAAGATTATTTATTTGGACAGTTTCGCATTTTATTTAAAATCGAGATTTCCTTTTGAGAACAGATCTGGACTGCAATGACAGAAAAAGGAGGACACTTTATTTTGAGAATTATTTGGATGTGCACCAGTCTTGATTTATGTCACTACAATTGGAGTTCCAAAGATTAATAAGTCTGACACTGATGGTACAGCAGGCTAAAATAATATTTCATCAGTGAAAAAGGTTGAGAACCACTGGTGTAGATAAAAGCCTTCTCATTGTAAGTGTGTTCCATTTACCACTGTGATCAAGTTGGATTTTTAGTCAATTAGGCAAACGTGCTTTGGGGCAAAAGTACAAATTGCT
>NW_017806288.1:0-256 GCF_001891065.2 Hippocampus comes | reverse complement strand
GAAGGAGCTGAATGGAACAAAAGGCGAATTTTTAGAAGGCGACCTGAAGTTCGACACAAACAAAAGAGCAGCGGTAGGTGTCCAAACTTTGGCTCGGGTGCCATTTGTGGTCCACTGTTCATTTTTAGGCGGGGCCGCAGCCTATATTGGATTGAAAAATGACATTTGGAACTAATACATTTGTTTTTTTTATACTGTAGAGCTTTTCTAACGATGCAAAGATGCAAATCAAGTATTTAGAATGAAACTAGTCACG
>NW_017806287.1:0-590 GCF_001891065.2 Hippocampus comes | reverse complement strand
CACTCCACCTCCTTGGCATTCACACATTTTCATTGTTGTTATTCAACTCGTGATCCATTTTTTTTTCGTAGCTATTTATTTGATAATCTCGAAACAAACTATATCTTCGTCCTCAGGATGTGCTGCCTTAAAATGTTCTAATCACGTAGTTTTGCAGTAACCTATCGTTTGATTGTGGAAACAAACTTCAGTGTGACGTCGTCCAGTGCCGAGTCTGAACCACTTCAGCACCATGGATGTGCGGACAGCGACTTTTGGAAGCGCGACAAAAACCAAAGTCAGATTTGTCGTAGTCAGTGTTCATTGAAAATTATTTTGGTGAGCTTCTTGCATCCTAATTAATTTGATAGGGTCGCATGTTGACTCTTCCATAAACTGGTGCAGATGATATATGAGGTGTGTGTGTGTGTGCGTGTGCGTATATTATATACTGTGTATATATATATATATAGTAAACAGTACAGAAAATGCATGACTTGCTGGCATAGGTAAATAAAATAAATTATCTATGCAGAAGCAGAAGATACCTCATCACACCTTCAGCACCTACCACATTCAAAGATCAAAATGTCCAAACATAATAATTTGAC
>NW_017806286.1:0-233 GCF_001891065.2 Hippocampus comes | reverse complement strand
CGTAAACTGCAGCTTGAGTCACAGCTCACACTAGCTCAGACCGTTCAGGCCGTACGCCAGTCCGAGGAGGTGACGAGGCAAGTGCACGAGCAAGGGGAGGCGTGCGCAGCGGTGCAGGAGGTCTCTCATCCGAAAACTGCATTCAGAGGGAAGCAGCAGTGGAAAAATGAAAAGCAAGTGAATGGGGAGCACACTGAACAAAAATGTGGAAGATGTGGTAAAATTAAGCATAG
>NW_017806285.1:0-405 GCF_001891065.2 Hippocampus comes | reverse complement strand
CCCCCTCCACTGTTAGTCAGCGGGCAAACACCCACACACACACTTCCATACAATCACCGGTCACTTCATTAGGAACACTTTGACATCCATGCAAAAATTGGGCCTTGACAATGATAAGGATCCTCATCCTACACATATCGTCTTCCATTCCCTCCCCTGATGCTACGTTGAATCCGGAGCAGCATCACCAGGAACAGATTCGTTCCTGAAGCTGTGGACGCTGGATTATTATTATTTTTTTTTATTCTCTTCCCTTGAGAGTCAAGTCTTTACCAAGTTTTTGGCAAGTAAGTCGCCAAGTCCTAAAAATGGCATCCTGTTTTGAAAGATATGGTGTCAAGAGGAGAAAGCCATAGTTGTGCCAAATAAAAAGATGTTGGTGAATCTGGTGAGGACATGTGATGG
>NW_017806284.1:0-298 GCF_001891065.2 Hippocampus comes | reverse complement strand
TCCACTGTAGTAACCACTGTCCCTCAAACGGTTAACTGTATTCACAGTCATATTTTTCATCATAGTTTTTATTTTGGTTTGACTTGTTTTTAAATTTTTTTTTCCATTTAATTAATTAAAAAAAAATTTTTTTTGTTGTTTTTTTTTTTTAACGTTGTTTGCTACTTTCCCAAAACTGTCTGACCGGCAGCGGCGGATTGAAAAGGTCATATGGACTTAAAATCATTTTTTTTCATTTTATTCATAAAAAAAAAGTATTTTCGTTATTATTATTATTATTATTGTTATTATTATTTTA
>NW_017806283.1:0-214 GCF_001891065.2 Hippocampus comes | reverse complement strand
CGACCATGTACAGTAAGGCGTTTTTTGCAGAAAAAGACGCCAATGTATAGCAAGGCTTTTTTTAGCCGAAAAAAACGACCATGTATAGTCAGGCGTTTTTAGCCGAACAAAACGACCATGTATAGTATGGCGTTTTTTTGCCGAAAAAACGACCATGTACAGTAAGCCGTTTTTTGCAGAAAAAAACGACAATGTATTGCAAGGCGTTTTTAGC
>NW_017806282.1:0-238 GCF_001891065.2 Hippocampus comes | reverse complement strand
AATTTTGAATCGAAATGCACTTGTCACTTCACCACGTCATGATTTCAGTATACGGTAATCCCTCATTTATCGCGGGGGTTACCTAAGAACCAGTGAGAAGTGAAATCCGTGAAGTAGGATTTAAAAAAAAAAAAAGCAAAAAAATGTGAGAGGGACGAAATTTCAAATGTGATGTACTTGATAGTCGGCTTTATTTTTTAGTGATTATACAACACTGAACTATGTATCCAATGCAGAG
>NW_017806281.1:0-884 GCF_001891065.2 Hippocampus comes | reverse complement strand
AATTAGTACCAAGACAACACCCAGGAAGAAAAAAAAACAAAACCTCTTACAGTATGGTTTTGCAGGTGGTGGCCATGGCTCATTACCTTCTTCCCATTGCTTCTGCTGGATTTCCTTCTCGTTTTCCACACATGGTAGCAAGAAGCAGTATCTGCTCATGTAGCGAATGCTGTTTTGTTGTTGTTGTCGGGGTTCCTAAAAGGTTGCAAGCAGTTGCAGAAAGTTGAAACCATTTTTTTTCTTGTTGTAAAAGAAGTTCAGAACATGAAAATAATTTTATTACGTTTTATTTGTTGTTGCAACTATGAAAGTTTACCGGTGAATGTCTTTGCGACTCTATCGTGCGCTTGAGCCCATATCTCACTCACCGTTTGCAAGTATTTGCGAAGGTAGCGGATGTCGCATTTTCATCATGGTTCGTTCAAAGTCACAAATGTTCACCAAACATTCTCCAGATATCCGCCTGTACTTTTCTTGTTGCAAGGAAATTTTGAGGATGTTCCAAAATTTCCTTGCGACAAAACAAAAAAACAAAAATATTAAAACTGTTTGTGAACATCTAGAGAATGTTTGGCAAACATTTGCGACCTTGAATGAACGCGCATTCGCTACCTGAGCCAACCCTCGCAAACATTCACATTTTAATGGGATACAGGCTTCAAAGCGCATTCTTGTCAGGGCTTGTTCAAGGTTGCAAACGTTCACCAAACGTTCTCCAGACATTCACCAACAGTTTGAATTTTTATTTTTTTTTTTTTAGTCGCATACGACATCGTGTCACGATCACGTCTTGTTAGCTTTGTTTTCTCATCTCCAGCTGGAGAGTGGGCGTTCCCTCACAAGTCGCACCTGTTTCTAATTTGGCCTCGTTACTTGTCTGCTTT
>NW_017806280.1:0-2907 GCF_001891065.2 Hippocampus comes | reverse complement strand
AGACTTCGGGCGAAAGGTGGACTACACCCTGAACTAGTCGGCAGTCAATCACAGGGCACATATAGAGACGAACAACCATTCTCATTCACATTCACATCGGCACTGGGTGGGAACCGATCCTATGCTGCCCGCACACAAGTCAGGCGAGTGTGCCACCACACCAGCAGAGGCTATGGCCCCGTCCCCCTTGAGGAAAATGTTTCCCATCTCCATGGTGACGCCCGGTGTCCTTGCTGCGTAGATGTCAAACTCATTTGGACATATGCATAAAACTGAAAAAAAAATGGATGATGAAGGGGCAAGCTGATGGAAACAGTTTTTTTTTTTTTTTCAATTTGAAACAATCTCTTATGTTCTCATTTTGTTTATGTCTCTTTTGTGGTCAATATAGACATTGAAATTTGTCTTTGAACAATTTGGAAACTAGGAATGAGCCTCAAAATTATATCATTGGGCATTTAGGAGTAATTACAGTTTACAGGCTGTAGTATGTATTTGTGCAAACAAAATGGTCTCTGGCTGCTTGTCAGCGGGAGCTAAATCTGCTGCTGCAACCATTTTGAACTTCATCGGTTAATTTTGGTCACCGGTACATTTTAAGTGATGAAACCTGTTCTTTGTAGTTACAAGCTTAAGATGCAGCTCTTTACTTGCGTGTGATAAATAAAATACATTGTGGTTTGCTCCCACCTTTCATATCCAAAACATCCACACGGATCCGGGGATCTTTTTCGTCAGATATTGCAGTGCAGCAATTTTGCATCGTTATCATTATAGGTGCTATAACGTGACACAGCCCTGATAGAAACAAAACAAAAGGGCAAATTTTTAAAGAACAAACATTAACGTGCTGAAGCACAGGCAAACTGAAGCCTATTCCAGTTGAGGCAAGATGCACCTTGCAGGGCGCTGACAGAGTCATACAAGGACGTTTGATGCAAACGATGAAAGATATGATTAGATTTAGCCAATGGATTCGATACCTGTACCTGAGCATCAGGCTCCAGTGAGGGATTTGATTTTTCATTTGTGTAACCAGAGACGCTCTTTTTGCTGTGGGCCTCAAAGCAGGCCAAGCCTCCCCATATCCAATTGTCTGTCATTTGAGCTCCAAGATGCTGTCACCACAAGTCCTTTCTGTCATACCATGCATGGGTGTTAATAAACATAATTAACTCTCTGCTGTCATCAAGATCATCTCATTCTTTTTGCCACACTTTTCCCGTGTATCCTACCGTTCAGAAAACTTTAAAGGCTGCACGATTGTGATTACTACCTTATCACTCCTCCAGAGGGCAACGTAGAAAAACATATTTGACCATGTTGAAGCCCATTGGATATGAGAAGGGGCAGTTTATTTACTTTAGTCTTTGCTCTCGTCTGGCTGGCACAAGGGCTAATGTAAATCCAGATCCAGACCCTGTGAGATTATGTTTGACTCGTGGGACCCTCTTTCTGAAGCTAGTCGGGGTCTGTGGTGACTCTACAATGCTGTGCGCCCCGCCTGATCATTACTGTCTGTGAACCATCTGCTTCAAAATATCTCCCCATGAAAACACAAAACTGTTTTAGTGTAACAGAGAATGCTCTACAATAATCCATATTCACCGATAATGGACAGCTCATATACAAAATTTATGTAGGACATACCGGTTAGAACACACATTTTCTGGTGATGGCAATTACAGCCAGAGAACAAAATCCTGTCTTTCAGTTTGCTTTCCACTGGGATAGACAGGTAAACTTTGCCTAACTTGGTCCGACAGGGAAACCCATCCTCATTCTGGACCCACCGCCGATGCGGGTTTTGCTTGGTGGGAATTTGTTGTGTTTGCAAATAATCAACGATGCCTTCATGTGTAGTGGAATAATACCCTGCTCTGTTTCCACTTTGAAAGTGTGTGTCCTATCAAGAGGTTCAAACAGATGGCAGGGCGTAAGCTTCTCTTCATGAATGCAGGAAACAGTGACCACAGCAGCAATACACAGGCATTATCTGCGTAAACATCCTCTCGCCGGGAGAAGAATCTTTACTTGTCATGTACATACTCAGACAGACAGACAGACAGATAGACACAAAATTTGACCTCTGTATTCGACCCATCATAGTCGTGTCCACAAAAAACACACACTGATAGTGACGCACACTGTAGGGGGAGCTACTTCATCGCCGGGGGACCAGTTTAGGGTATCGATGTCTTGCTCCACGACACCACAGCCATGTTTCCGGGGGATGTTGGAGGTGGATGTTCTCGAACCAGACTGCCATATTTGCAGATAAGCTACTTACCCGTGGCTGTAAAGACAGGCCTTCAAAATAAAAGAGTTACATCACAAAAATACATGATTGGCAACTAGCAGTGTCACGCATTTAACCTCATTTCTGAGTTGTAAAGACGAGAAGTCAACTTGTCAGCTAGTCTGTACAACCCATCGTATGCACAAACTCACCACTGTCTACACTAGTCTCAAATTCAGCATGTTTGTCTTATCTCAGCAGGAGAGGTGATAGTGCAGTTAGTCCATAAATCAGGCAAAGCATCTGGATTAGAGCAAGCCCTAGGGTCACTGTTCAAATATTAATACCACTGTTTGTACTTACCTTAACGATCCTTTGATCTACTTTCGAATTTTTGACATGGGAGGGCTTGTACATGAATAACGAATCCTGCTCTGATCAAATGGCGAAATTTGCCACAATGAAATGTCGGGTGTTGATTAAGGGTTTTCTCTGGCAAGGATAATATCATTGACAATTTAGATCAGTTCTTCCTGCCAGCGGGAGCCAAGTGAGAAATGTTTTCTCCAAGACAGCAGGATAGCATTAATTGACAGTTGCCCTGTCATAGTGATTACGTGTGGCTCATGTGGCGGCCTGTTGTGACTGGGGGAGCCATGCCTTAATTT
>NW_017806279.1:417986-422969 GCF_001891065.2 Hippocampus comes | reverse complement strand
TTTTTTTTTCCAGCGGGACAGTGAAGGAGTAGATTCGTAAAAAAGCCTTGGTAGGGAACAAGAGACCAAATGACACGAAACGGTCAAACTATTTGATCTTATGTGATTGGTTTGGATTTTGGAAAACAGCCCGTTTTTACTTACTGCTAAAGCATGTCAGTATGAAGATGCTTTTCGGAAAAAACATCTTCACTCAAACCAATAAAGATATCCACTTATGTAATGTATTACACTCATACAGTATCTTCAATGTGTGCAGAATGACTTTGGATATGTCTGCTACTCAAAACATCTGCCTCGGCCTTAAAGGCACAAGATGCTCACCAAGTCAAGCCAAGAATCATACCATATATGTATGTTCACTACACCACTGACCTGGATCTCAACTCAGCCTGAATGAATTTAAACTGATAAGAAAAGCACAAGTGAAGGTTAAATGCGAATCACTCTTGAAGCTATGCATTTAAGTGAATCGAAATCGTTCCAAAGAATTAAGAGTGCTTGTCATGCTCAATGGTGGTCGACTGGTTAGCATGACTCAGTGCGGAGCTGCGGGTTTCGATTCCAGCACCGGGATTCCTGTGTGGAATTTGCATCTTCTCTCCGGCCTGTGTGGGTTTTTCTCCGGGTACTCCGGTTTCCTCCCACATTCCAAAAACATGCATGACAGGGTGATTCAGAAGACATGCACGGTCGGTTAATTAGGTGTGATTGTGAGTGTGGATGGTTGTTTGTCTATGTGTGCCGTGCGATTGGCTGGCAACCAGTTCAAGGTGTATTCTGCCTGCTGCTGCCCGAAGACGGCCGGGATAGGATCCAGCAAAACCGTGACCCTTGTGTGGATAAGTCAATCAGAGAATGGATGGATGGACGTCATGCTCATTTATAGACAGGTGGATGGATGTACAAATGAATGGTATAAAATGTATATATTGATGGATGGATGAGTACGGATAGATGGATAGGCGAATGGAGATGGATAGATAGTGACAGTCAAGTGTGGAAGGGGTGGCCACTTGCCATAAACCGGTTTTGAGCTTGTGCACCACAAGTACAAAATGACTTTGAAAGAGATGGAATTGGAAGCGTTCGTGGAAAGCAAAGAAACATTTTTACTGTGTTACCGAAAATAAATCTATCCTTCTCGTGATTTGGTGAAAGACAGCAACCACATAAATACCATCATTTGTGTGACTTAACCTGCCACACGTACTTGGAAACGAGATGTCGAGGTTGAAACGTTGTTTTTAAAACAGCACACCAGAAAAAAAAAACTGCTGTCAAAGTGCCTCGCACCAATTGTCACAGTGAGCTGATGTGCCCCAGATGCATGGAGATGCAAAGTTTGGAGTCAAAAGTCACATTGCATGACTCCTTCTTGTGTCTAGTTCTAAGTTGGATAGACCATTTGGAAGCTCCAAAATTGTATTGCTAAATAAACACTGCAATAATTGTCCGCTTGATTCAACTGGCGTAAATTTGTTCATACCTTTGGACTGTTCAGCAGGAACCCTGAAGAAAATATGATGCACACAAACCTAATATCAATGCTAATATTCCAGGCCTTGCTATAATGTTTCTATTTTATTTATTTTTTCGTCCTAAATATGTGATGTCTGTCCAGTACTTTGGCACCACCGGGGTACAGTCACTGCCATGTTTTATTTATGAGCGCTGTTCTTGTCAAATGAGCTCATCAATGAATATTTAATAGACCTAAATTCTGCAACTGATACGCGCTAAATTGCCTTTGACTCATTTGCATGGGGTTCGATGCCGATTTCATACGTTTCACCCTTTCGGGGACAGCGGTCACTACAGTGGAGAGCTTATCATGTTAACGGGTTGCAAGGTTCACGAAAGGGTTAAAACATCCGAGAGAAACATGACACAAGACACTTGTTGAGATTTGTGTCAAAAAGACCTGTGGCCTCACACGTATTCCTTGTTTTTCTGTACTCAAACTCCCATTACCATGAAATTTGCTCGCAAAACTAGTCAGGCGTCATATGGTCGAACACTAAATCCTCCAAAGCGTGTACTGCTGGAGGTCTCAACTTGTTGAGAGGACGACGAAGACGGGGCTTTGTTTGGACAGCAAACACACTCCTTGTCCAGAAAACACACACACAAAAAAAGAAAGAGGAGCCCAAGTTGAAGAACATTTCTGTTTTTCTTTTCCTCGCAAGGGCTGGCCACGCCCCCTCATTGTCAGGAGTGTGCATGCTGTCAATTCAATGAATCATCTCATCATCACCTGGGTTGAAGGATGTAAACTTGTGTTGTAAAAGAGAGGAAATGCAGTATATACTGTTGTACTAATTATTTTAATGATAACATGAAATGTTTTATGTCTGTCTTCTTCAGATTGTCCTTCTTGCCAAATCGAAGCTACTGTGACAACAAAAGAACCATTCTGGCCAACGAGCAGGAGTCCCAGGACTCCCTTGGACCTCTATGAGGAAGACACTTCTCCAATAGGAAGCATGCCCAGGTGCCAAGTGTCCTCTGCGATGTCAACTGCTGTCAACTCATCTAATCTTACTACACTGGTCCTTGATGTCATCTTACCTGGATATTTAATGAGCTCACGTATGCTGGTGGACATTCGAAACTGTTCTTAAACCAATATCTGGATGATGGGATGTAAAGACTGCAAGGTGCTTCATTGTTTTTTTTTTTTTAATACATGGTTTTCAGAGTTAAGAGCCAAAGGTGGGTCCAATTGTGTTAAAGCTCAGCTTTAATTATTTTTTATTCACCATCCTTTGATAAACAAAGCTCTCCGTTAGAAGTACGGAAGCATTTCCCCTTTTTTGCCGTCTCACTTGGGTTAAAAAAAAACAAAAAAAAACCCCATCAAAGCGTACAATATGAATTGGCCTGGATTAATTCCTGTTAGAGTACAAACATGTTGTACTTGTACGGAATCCAGTAAATCAGTTCGATATTCGACGAGAGGTCATTTTCCAGTGTTTTTTATCCATATGTTGTTGTGAAGGTATTTATGATGAGATCGTGTTTATTTTTTTGTCCTTCAGGAAAAGTCACCACCAGCAAAAGGAAATACATTGTATCCTGCAGCATAAATGTATTTGACATGCTAAAGAGATATTTTCATGCACACGAGCAAACAAAGTAGTTTGGATACGGAAAAAAATATATATATTTTTTTTCTTGGCTGCGCATGACAATCAAAACAAAATTTGCAATTTTTGTTACAATTACATTTTGCCGAGATGGTAAGAAGAAAACGTTTTCACCAAATATGACAAAATGAAACATTCTATATCGACAGAATTCACTGTACAGTATTACCAACACAGACTTTCTGTCACTTGCCATTTAAGACGTGCAATGTCGTATTTTGACCACAAGAGGGCAGATAGCGCCTTCAAGGCAAAATAAAGAAAAGGCAAACCTGCACAATCTACAGAGATCTTTGCAAATGTAAAAAAAATGTTTTTTTAATGTAATGCCTTGACAAAGATAACGATGTCATTGAGGTATTAATGTAAAAATATTTTTAATATTGAGGTTGTAGTTCAAACTACATCATAATGAAAGCTGTTTCTAATAATATAACCGCACCCCTCTTGTGTAGCTAAAGGATAGTATGAGATAAAAACCTTTAGATATATATTTATTTCCATGTTTTGTTGTTTATTTGTATGTTTGCTGCATACGTAAAACGACTCCAAAGGATTTTAGCCAGCTTTCAGGTGGAGTGAAGAAAAGTGTTGACGTCCATCATGATAGTGGGACAGCCTTATCACTTTTGTTTACATTTTCTTTTACTTGTTCGTGCAGAATGCGCAAATATTACTGTTATGATTCAGATGTATGGAGGCCATTTTGTCATCTTTCGAAGGACATCCTTTTAATATTGCTTTTACTGGACCACATTCTGTTTTGATTTCTCGCGGTGACTTTGCAAATGTTCATCTTCCTCTCTTCTTATGTCTTGTCTCATTGTACCTTTCCCTGTATGAAAGAAACAAGAACGAAACTGCAGACAAATGTCTTTCTGCATTGTTGAACATTATTTTTTTCTACGTTTTTTTCTGTGGTGGAGGTTGAAATAAATTGACAATTTCTAGAATATTGTCGTAAATTGACTTTTTTCGCCACCGCGCCTCCACCAACCTCCGACACCCAGTTCTGCACGGTTTCGTATGTTCGTCTTTTTTGTGTTTTAGTCCTCACTCCTCTCTTTGAATCAACATTCACACGAAATAAAATGTCTTTTCAGAGGACTGTGTGGCTATGTGTGGGCCGGAGACACATTTTTAAAATGGTTTAACAGCGCTCCCACACAAAAGGCGACGTCGTCACGCAGAGCCTTTTCAATGATAGCAAACACTAGAATCAACAATCAGCTACTGGCACTGAGCCTGCCATCAACCAATCAGTGGAGGAATTTTTTCTTTTTGTCAAGCCTCTCGAAATGCTCTCGCTGTTGAAAAGAAATGACATCAAGATTTGACTTGTGCCAACATCACTTATGTTGCTGAACGTGTATCCTCTCCATGCCACCCTGTGTGTGTGTGTGTGTGTGTGTGTGTGCGTGCGTGCGTGTGTGTGTGTGAGGAATGACTCATTGCCTGTTTCTCATAATCAGTTTTCCCCGAAAAGAGGTGTCTGTGGAAGGCAATTTGCTGTAGGATTTAGATTGTTTTGTGAATAAAGGCCAAGGGATTTCCTGACTTATCTGCTTTCATGTGGAGCTCAGAGGTCCCACTCACCATCAAAAGCCGTAACACTGAAGGAAAAGTGCCGTGCGAGAGGTCAGTCATACGTTTAGATTGCCTCTTAAAATAGATTAAAGTACAATGTAACACTACTAGTCATTGAATCGGATTATGTTCACTTATTCTTGCCTCGGACATTGTAAAAACAGCAAAATCAACTTTAATGTCTGAGATGCTATATACATTCCAACCACTAGATGTCAATGTATGACAATCAGTTATTTATGTCCCC
>NW_017806279.1:413685-417729 GCF_001891065.2 Hippocampus comes | reverse complement strand
AAAAAAAGGTTTATAATTGCCTATAGACGCCACAATATGGTGACAAAGCATACATTTTTGTCAAGTAAACTCCTAAACTTCAAGATAGAGTCCAATTGGTTTTCGCTGGGGTGCGTTTCTATCCGAGCAGGATGATTCCTAAGTACTTGGAAAAAAGTTTTGTTCCAATTGTAAAAAGGCTTCCAAAAAGTTCCTTCAAGAAACATTTAACTCATTCAGTACCAGCCAATTCTAGACCCCATTATTTTTTTTTACCCTAAGTCTTGGAAAAATTGAAAAAAAATAAATATCTGGGGTCGAACGTGTGGAGTGTGAAAAAACAAATAAATATGTCTTTGGGAGTGAATGAGTTTTAATAGACCTTAAGCCCAGGTTACTCATGACCATCCCTTACAAAAGGATGTCACTCATAATCCTTTATGGCTGAAATATTTAAGGCAAGGAGCCACCGATGCAAAGACACTACAGAACAAAAGCCAAAGCATAGACCAAGACGCCATAATATGCCGGCAGCAAAGTTGTACTTATATTCTTTTATTTTATTGCTTAGGCCTGAGGACAAAAAGCAGCAAATGGGAGGGGGGAGTTTTTCAGTGAATAACAGAAAAAAGAATAGCATGTGAATTAATGGATGTCGAGTTGTAAATTTCCGGTAGCTCGCTCTATTTTCCTTCTTTGCTGATTGGTGCTGTTTCTCCCTATTTGCATTGTTTGTTCTTTCTGCCGAGTCAGCAGAATGCCTTTTTGACCTTCTGCTGGTAATTCACTTATCAAGATGATTAAAGTGAGCCTCCGCCACCCAACCCGCAATCAGATGACAGCTGTTTTCTTTGTGAGCATGACTTTACCTTTGTCGCGGTTAATACGGAAACACGAATGTGCTTCCGAGGCTGTTAATAAGTAGAAGATAGTCTTTGGGTGTTGTAAGAGTTGAAGAGGTTAACTGCTGGAACTTTTGGGTTCATTGGGGCAGAACTGTGGGATTTCAGCAGACCTTAAAACATGTCAAGCAGAGTTGCAGTAAACTCATTTCTCTTTGAAAATCCAATATTTGAACGAGGATTTGCTTTCTTCTACTTTAGTCGAGAATGTGTTACACAGGTGGATGTTTTCCCCATTAGGAGAATGCCTGAGATAGCTCAAGAATTATATCAGGGAAACGCCTGACTGGCATACCTGAACGTCATTAATGTTATTGAGATCATAGTTGAACTGTGATGCTTCCAGGCCATTTGAAAAAAAAAAGATGCTTTTTTTTTTTTTTCTTTTCACTAAACATTTTCCAGGTACCTTTACGTGTGTGGCTCGCTTTTGTCCAAACACCCCAACGAGCAAGAGTTTTGTCAAGTACTGTACACTTTAAACCCTGATTTCTTTGTCTTGTTAAAATCAAGATATTTGCGAGGGTGGCTTTGCAAGTACGGTTTTCATGATGCCAGGGTAGTGCTAGCGGTGGCTGCGCCAAATCAAAAGTGCTACAGAAAAGGGATCCATGGTTTGAAACATTTCTTTCAAAGACATCAACAAATGTCGGCTGAGCAGATGTTGCCATGGCAACCACCATCCACCGCGCTCCCGCCTCATCTTCTCTCCCCACCCCCTCTCGCTCTGCTCCAGACGGCATATGGGACCGAGGTCGGATATGGTAGGGGGGAGGGGCATGACTGAGTGACGGCCCCCCATCATGCTTTGCGGTCGGAAGCAGGAAGAAGCTTGAATGAGATGTAAAGATGTTGGATGGAATAATGGTGCAGGAGGAGACAGGATGTCCTCCACGTGCCATCCAAGGTGCGCCCCCTCTCAGGGTGAGTCTTCCCTCTTGTGACTTCCACCATCACATCGGGCTGATGGAGCTGGTGCACTTGGCGGGCGCGAGGATTGAAAGAGACGATGATGATGATTCACAATTCCCAACTCCAAAAAATGCTTCTCCCGAGAGTATTGTGGATGCTGGGCATGTGGTCCGAATGAACAAGCTGGTCATGGCGCATCAAGATTTCAGAATACTCATCATTTTACACTCTCCTTTCTCTCTGAAAATGGAACTGATATCATTAATTGTGTGTAAATGAATATTATTCTTGATTAAATTTGATTAGTTTGTTCACCGGTTGACTGGTTGTACCGAAGGTCAAACTCGTTAGCGTGCATGTAGTCATTGTGTCTGTGTGAGCTGCAAACACTCTTGACAGGCTGACATAAATATTGCAGTTCAGTCAAAAATTGACTCGTTAAACCTCCTACACAAATCTAATGTGTCATGCAAATGAGGACAAGCCCCACCTACTGCAAGTGACCAAGCCAGTAGAAAATGTTTGCTCAAAGGGCTGCTCTTAGTTCATTCACTCAGTAAACACAACAGACTTTGTGTTGCGGTTCGACTTCTCCAGGTGAGTACAAGTGCGAAGGGGCAATTTCATTGACTTTCGGAGTAAGCGTGTTTCAATGTTACTAATGGTTTATAAATGTGTTATTAACATGGTATAAAGCATTGTTAGAAAGAAACAGTATGGGGTACCTCCTGCATGCTAAAATAAATAAGCCTTGGTTCAGCTTTACTGCTTTGACAGTTTGCTAGATAAAGTATCAGTTCATTATGAAAAAAAACCACGATTTGTTTCGCACGTTGCAACGAGCCTTCCGTTTGCCATCCATAAACAGTAAGATTTGATGAAAATCCTTTCAGGTACGCAAGGCGTATCCACTTGCCAAAACACATTGCCCAGAACTGTTGTACATTGTCCCGTACAATTGTTGATTAATTATTTACAGACAGTTTGACAGTGTAGTTATTCAAACAATTGATTGCAAAATGTTTGCAGGGGAAACATATCCGAAATTGCTACCTCATTTATACATGACAATAAGTTCTGCCCCCAAAGTTGTGAGCCCCACTCGGGTCCTTCACATCACATGATGACGAGCACGACTAATTGCTTTGAGGGGAACAGAGTTCGGCCATTGTTTTCATCCTTGACGTGGTGATCAATCTTACCGCTGCTTCCAAAATATTATCCATCCAAATCACAGAGCGAAATAGTCACTGAACTTTTTCCTATCACGTCTTGAGATCTACAGTCAACCTGTAAAAAAACAAATCAAAAGGCTTTCACGCGATCGTCACGTCACATCTCTGCCGCCTCAGCATTCATGAGTACTCAGAGCAACTGAGGAACGGACATGCTAGGAGTTTATTACTGGCTACTTCCGTGCCTTAACAGTCCTTAAGAGCTATACAACACGTTGCGTAGCACTCTTGTGATCGTTAAGATAAAGGATGACAATTGCTGCTCCTGAAAGCAACAAACTTTTAAATGCAGCCCACATTTGGGATGTCGTTACATAGGGCAACATTTAGGGAATTATCAAGATTCACATCAACTTTCTGAAGTGCAATTTTTTATTTGATTTCTTTTCAGGGATTCGTCCCAACTAATCAAACTTTGTTAATTGGGCAACGTTTAAAAAGAGAAGCCAAGTTCCGGCAAATAACCCAATAAGTAACAACAGGTTACAAAGACTGCAAGTTTAGAATAGAATGAAAAAGACATTTTGGTGTTACTCAGGGTCACTCATGTCCGAAGATATGATATGACATAATATACTGCATCCATAAATTTTATTCCAATCTGGGCCGACAACAAAGTGTGACCTTTGTACTACTTGACTCGGCCTGCTTGTTTTCGCTTTCATGATGGACAAATAGCAAAAAGATTGATTGCATGGTTGATGTTGGTCGTGCTTAATGCGGTCGCATTCGATTTAATCTCTAACACCACCTTTAAAAATGCAATGCCCCTTATGTCACTAAACACACTGACACAAAAAAATGAAGGCAGTGCATTGTCGAACCCTTTTCTTCTTTGGAAAATGATGAATTATACATTAAATGACTGCTATATGTTCACTGAACACCTAAATACTCTATGTTTTGTCAAATATTTAATGCTTTAATCCTAATTTGTGATTCGGGCCAAATTTGACCGTTTGGGATTTAAGGGTAGCATTTGAGTAGCAGAATTTATAAGGGGCCAAATTAGACCC
>NW_017806279.1:393829-412141 GCF_001891065.2 Hippocampus comes | reverse complement strand
ATGAGGGCAGTGTTTCGGCTGGGCTTCGTCTCAGTCTACCTTTCGGCTCCCATGTTGGATGGTTTTGCCACGGGAGCCTCGTTTACTATCCTGACCGTCCAAGCCAAATACCTCTTGGGTCTGAAGATTCCTCGCCATCAGGGCTATGGCACTGTCGTTGTAACCTGGATCAACATCTTCGCCAACATTCACAAGACCAACGTATGTGACCTTATCACCAGTGCCATCTGCATCACCGTCTTAGGTAAATAAGGACCAGAACTCTTTGGATTGTGCGGAAATATAGATAAGGCGGTCATTACATTTTGGGGCCTGGGTGTTTTGGGGGTTCTGTAGTGGCAGGAAAAGAGATCCAGGAACGCTACAAAGATCGTTTAAAGATCCCACTGCCGACTGAACTGGTCGTGGTTGGCGGAGCGACGCTGGCCAGTCATTTTGGAAATCTCAACCATCATTACGGCACCAGTGTTTCAGGTCACATCCCCACTGGCTTCATCCCTCCTCAAGTGCCCAGTTTTAGTCTGATGCCAAGAGTAGCACTGGATGCCATTCCTCTGGCTGTTATCAGGTGATTTTTTTAAAAAATAAGGTTCATGCTGTTTTAGTCAAGTAGAAACAACAATGACAGACAGAAATTTGTCCTAATGTAATCCCGATGAATGGATTTTGACTCGTGATTTGAAAAGAAAAATGTTTTCTCTCCTAGCTTTGCCTTCACCGTGTCACTGTCTGAGATGTTCGCCAAGAAAAACGGCTACACGGTTCGACCCAACCAAGAGATGTTTGCCATCGGCTGTTGTAACATCATCCCCTCCTTCTTCCATTGCTTCACCACTAGCGCGGCTTTGGCAAAAACGATGGTGAAGGACTCAACGGGCTGTCAGACGCAGGTGACGTCCAAACCGAAGAAATGCACGGCAGAACAACACGGTTTTCTCGGAATGTAGAAATCGAAATCCTGAGTGTGTTTCCATCAGGTGTCAAGTCTGATCAGCGCCTTGGTCATCCTGCTCGTCCTGCTCTTCTTCGCGCCTTTTTTCCACGCTCTCCAGAAGTGCGTCCTGGCCTGCATCATCATTGTCAGCCTTCGAGGGGCACTCAGGAAGTTCAAGGACGTCCCCGCTAAGTGGCGAGCCAGTCGTAACGATGCCGTGGTTTGGTTGATTACCATGTCGGCCACGGCTCTGATCAGCGTCGAGCTGGGACTCCTTGTTGGCATCAGCTTCTCTTTGATCTGCATCATCTATAAAACCCAGAACCCTAGGGTGAGTGACAGCAATAGAACTGAATCGTACAACATTCCTCTCGAGTAAGGATAATTGGTCAAATTGTAAGTATAGAAACGCGGATGTTTCGGATACCTTAAAAATCGTAGGTGCTTCATTGTCCTCCTGAAATGTCTGTAAAAGGTCTTATGATATACTGTGCGTTGAGGTACAAAAGTTTCTTGTTGTACCTTGACTCATCCAGTACCAGCCAATTCTAGACCAAGTCTGAAAAGACGTTTAAAAACGTCTTTGTGAGTGAATGAGTTAAGGGGTACAATGGCTTGTCAAGTTGTGAGGTAGCCACAAGTGTATACTGTTTTGTACCCATGACAACTTGGGAACATACTTAGTTGGACCTACACTTTATAAACTTAAACTGGACACAAACATCTGCAGTTCACTGCAGTATCAAATTTCCTTTTACCTACAGTACGTGCGAAGAAATTGACTCAGACCCTCCATTCTTGACAATCTTCACAATCTTACAGATTGGAGGAAACGGTAAACAGTAAAAGACAATTTCATTTTTTGAGCTAATCCAACATCTAACATCAGGTCTCTCTCCTGGGCCGAGCCGGCGACTCTGACCTTTATGAGGATATGGAGGAATACCAAAACCTCGTCCCGCCAAGCCGAGTGCGAGTCTTCCGCTTCCAGGCTCCTCTCTACTACGCCAACAAGGACACCTTCCTAAAAACCCTCTACAAAGCTGTCGGGGTGACACCTTTCTTGGAGATGACCAGCCGGAGAAAGGCAGAGAAAAAGGCCAAAAAGATATCCATGACCCAAGCCCAGGCCAATGGGGACACCAACAACGGAGACGTCGTCGTGGCACTCGTTCAAAGACAACTGGACTTCCACACCATCATTTTGGACTGTTCTGCCATACCATTCCTAGACTCCACCGGCCTGGTTGCCTTTCAGGGGCTGCTCAAGGAGTTTGCGGAGATTGGTGTGAGAGTGGTCCTCGCCTGCTGTAACACCTCCCTCATAGATACCTTGCAAAAGGGACAGTTATTTGGGAAGGGTGACAAAGACATGAGCAAAATGCTGTTCCACACAGTCCACCATGCTATCCTGTACGCAAACATCCAGCAGCCCGACAAGAGCTCAGAAGACTCTGTTCTGTAGAACTTAATGTGTCACCAGGTCTTGCGTGAGTTTTCTTCTGGTATTCCGGTGTACTGCCCTTTCCAAGAAACATGCATGTCAGGTTCATTGAGGACTCAAAATGTTCTTGCATGGTTGTTTGTCGAAATGTGCTCCGCAGTTGACTGGCAACCAGTCCTGGGTGTACCTCACCTCCAACATAGCAGCAACGTAGCGGTGCATCACGCAATGTTCGCATCCACACACCTCTGTCTGAATCCGTATGAGACGGACCAAGAGCAAAACAAACCTGTTGGCTAATCATTCATCGACATTTTTATTTAATGATCACCTCGTTGCCTTAAGTTCCACTTTTCGGATGGAGCACTTTGCTAAAACACTTTTTCAGCCTTTTAGACCGCCGCCCGTCTCACTTGTGAACGGTACTGCTGAAGTGAGACGAACAAGGCACATTATAAATGTATAATATCAGATCGCAGATGGATAGATTTGTGGTAGTACAGGATGAAATATTTATTCTTCAGACAACGACAACATAATGTATAAAGCTGTAAGAGAAGGTAAAACACAACTGAGATCAAAACAAAACTAACCCGTCGGCACCATCAAGCAAATGATTGTCTTTTCCTGAAGTGCCGCTTTTACCACGGAGCACTTTGCCAAGACACTTTTTGACCTTTTCGGGCCACCACAGCTCACATGCTCAGTGGAGCCAAAACGCGAACAAAACAAATGCGATTTTTCATCGATGTGATGTCGTCTAAAATGATTCCTTGGATTGATGCAAATAATGGTTGTCACATTGCGCAACTGTCTGTCCATTCACATACAGGCCTTAAGGCAACTAGACACTGTTGAGGAGCCTGTGATAAAATAAAACTTTCTTTTTTTTTTTTTTTTTACAAGTATGACTTTTATTGTTACAGTAATACAATCATACTTCTTTTTGGCTATGAAATTTTGCAACTTGGGCGACCAACTCCGTCACCCACCCCATGCTATACCACTGACCCAAAGCATATACTGTATATATACCAGATAGCTCGTCCTGCATAAACCCGAATACAGTCCGACAGATTCATGCATTGCTCATTGAAAAACTAAGGAAAATTTAAACACACACACACGCATACAAATAGAGAGTACTATCTAATGCCACTGTGTTCTGTCAGTGTACATAAAGTCATTGCTCATGTTCATGTTTTTAGTTGTATCATATCTGTTAAATGTCTCGCTAAGGTTTATTCATTTCCTGAGTTTGGAAATGCCCCGCTCGCCTTCCTCAGAGGAAGAACAACAGTAGCCATTAAAATGGGACGTTATTTAAATTATGCAACAGCCATCGTTCCAATTTGAGATGAACTGCTGCTTTTAAATATCTGATGGCCTAATTTATTGGCTGATATGTAAAACAATCAAACGCGTGCCTCAAACCTCTCATCTTTCTTCATCTCATCTTGATATGAACACAAGAAACCTGATCAATTTCAACCCAATAAAGATATTTCTTGTCGATGGTGACTGATGTTTAGTTTTCTTCATCCTTCACGATGCATCCGAATACCCAGCCGGATCAAAATGGCTGCATTTACACTCACAGCAAATATTTAGATGATTATTTGGACCTTTGCTCGACGTGTCATTAATCACACTAATCCAGGTGGCCAAAGTCTACACTTAATGATTTAACCAACCAAAGCCAATTATTACCCGAGACGTCAAAATCATTTCCTTGACGGTTTAAACTCTCAACTGTGTTCCCCTCAAAACCTTTAACTTGTACTATCACCACTTTTTCCAATAGCTGCGATTCTCTTTTCTTTGTCACTTATTTTTGTTTTGATTTTGAAATTTGCCTTGTTAAAATGTGAAACTGTCTCTAACATTTATTTCATTTTATTGTCAAATGTTTTTTTTCTATGCATTTCTAAAACTATTAAAGGTCATATGGCTGTCTTTTGAGCATTCCTTTTTGCAATCGTGTTGGACATCCGTGTGTGAGCATGTTTAATACTTGAAATAAACTCTATGAGTAAAATATCTTGATGGCATGTGATTATGATCATAAACCAAAATATAAAATAATTATTTGACCCTGGTTATTAGTTTTGGGCGGTAAAACTAAGGTCATTGCATTTTTGGATACATTTTTTTAAGTTGACTATACATCTACTCATTTTATTTCATCAAGTCATTGCACAAACTAAAAAATCTCACGTTTGTCTCATCTACTTAAAAAAATGTATCCGGATCCAGGTGATTTTATTTTGTGCAGCCACTTGACGAAATAAAATTCAACACACCGTTTTGTCTTAATTTTTCATTACATGGCCAAATGCCATCGAGAGTATCATGTTTTTCAAACTGGGGAGGCCAGTCTATTTTAATGCCTCTGGAAAAAAACAATTTGTCGACCAGGGTAGGGTTGGGGCTGCTCGTCAAGGAGTGTGATCTGAAGACAGAATTGTTCCAAACTAACTTTATAGCCATCGATCACAGCGCGATGCCCCTTCAACATGATCCTTCATTCACATTAAGTGGGTGCTGTGGATGCTCACCCACTTGGACCTGCATCCTCAACACGTGCCTGCTTCAAAACACTCACTTGAAACCTCATCATCAGTTTGAAACCCTACTTTGAAACTCTAAACATAGTTTAAATCTCTCGTTTGAAAACCTAACGCTATTTCATACACTTCTTATAAACCTTAATACTCGATAAAAACACTGCAGTGACACTCTTAACCATGGTTTAAAGGCCGGAACTCTCTGATTGGCTGCCCTCTTCCCCGACATAACCCACCAATCAGTGCCACGTTTGGGTGTCCTGATTGGTAATTGGTTTTCAGGAGTGCTATCAGCTGCAGTGATTGACTAGCATGGTTGAATAGGATTGTGTTGCCTTTATCAGTGGCCATTTGTGTCACGTTGTATTTTTGTGCTGATGTTTTTTTTTCTTTGTACTGCATTGTGTTACGTGTCCTTCGCCCTAGCTATCACAAAGTGTATCGTGACTTTTGGCACTCCCTGTACATAAATATATTTCTGACGTCCTGAGTCATCTGGTTGGATAAATTCAGCGTTATCCAAAAAGATGAGTACACCAAGTCACATTCACAGTAACAGAGTGATGTGTCAGATCCTCCACTTTTTCCATGACGCCGTTTCCCAACACGATTACTTCTGACAAACTCTTTGACAGTGGCCTCTTGCTCAACATCAGTATAAGTGTCAGCATGTAACAGAATCTCGTGTAATTATTCTGTGCAAGGTTACACATTTACATTTCGTGTAGCTTTGAAGTTTTTTACTCGATTCTCAATTGAGTGCATCGACGAGCGCCCTCTGTTGTTCAAATCAGGAAGAACAAGCCTATTTTTTTTAGTTTGGACTGCTCTTCTGCCGAAAAATACTATGACACCAATATTTTTGTAGTTATTCAAAATGATTTTTTTTCTCTTTGACCTTATTTAATACAGCTTAAAAGTCAGTTACAGTGCTTCATAATACAAATCAGCATTGTTTCTCAGAATAAAGATTCAAACAAATGAGACTGGTGCTGCATTGTCGTGCAAAAACAAAGTCAGTGCATGTACCGCATACGTTTGATCTGGTGGAAGGCAAATAAAGTACAGTACTTGCAAAATACGGACAATAAACACTATTGAGACTACCCGGATCACTACACATTGGACCGATTCACACATGACATCACTTATAATAGTCACATAATGCTGGCTTGCCTGTTTTTGTCCTGTAAAACGTGTGACATAAAAAAAGCACCAATCACCCAAATAACCAGAAACATGCAATCACTCCTCCATAAGAACAGGGAAAAAAAGGAATACCATGCATATACAGTACAGTAGTTCGGTTTTACAGTGGGGGGATGATTTGATCTGCTGTGGAATCTGGATGTTTGAATCCTCGAATATAGCAAACATTTTTGGGAGCTGAGCACTAACTCACATTTTGTTGGGGATCAAATACTACTAATCTTTTACTCATTGTGGGTTCTTCAGTCCTAATGACAGTCGGAAAAATAGAGTGTTCTTTTTTTGTAAATTCAGTAGTGCAACAAACTGGCTACTATTTCATTTAGTCAAGTAAATACTCTCTTAGGAGAAGCGTGCAGTTGTAGTGCATTGTTCGCGGTAAACATCTCATATTCGACAAGTACTCTGTGGTAAGGGAATAGAAATCCGGATGAAGATTATTTGTTTGTTGGACTATCAGACACCTCGCAGCCATACTTGTGATGACAGCAATGCGGTTGTATGAAATTGAGATGCTGAAATGGCATCAGGTACATCCATCGCACTGTCAAGTTCCCTGCTTTTCAACACAAATTGTGTCATGCTTAATAAATAACACGTTAATATTTCCAGCAAAGCAAAAAATCCCCTCCACTCCTTACTTCTCAACACTTCAAGCAGCAATGTGCACCGTGTCAATCACAGTGACACTTGTTCAATAAAACCTCCCGGCCCATGACACCCGCTCTAACCCGCCCCAAGAATCCCATGTGCAAATGGATATATTTCCTTCTCAACCAAGCATCAAATAATTGTCAAGATTTTTTTTTTTAAAAAGCAACAAAATAATCATTTTTCGATACAGTCTAAGTAGAAATTTCATGCACAGACATCCGGCCGGTAAGTACATGCAATTGCAGTCATCTTCAACCGACCTACTGACCCTTATCTTGGCTCTGGTGGACCATGCTTGTGAGTAAATTTTGACCAAATCCAAAGAACGTTAAAAAAAAGAGCAACTGGTCATGTGACGACACCCAAGTGCATCCTTGCGTTGTTTGATTGTTGTCATTGTGTCCTTGGTGGACAAGGCTGGCTATGCCGGAACTGCATAATGTCCACTGCGGTTTGATGCCACCAGTAAAGCATGGCAACCACCAGAACGTGCCAGACCTGATGACTGGCACCGATGTAGTTCACGTGGCCTGAGAAACAGAAGCACAAAGACGATAAATACTTTTGATATAAATTGCTTTCAATGTTGTATATAAAAAAAATATTCATACTCCACTTGTACAAGGGCTGAACGTTTTTAAAAACAATTTTGAATGAATGAATATGACAGCCAGTTGATTCATCTTTTTCAATTTTTGTCACTTCAGGTGTTCATGTTTCATGAAACAATGAGAAAAACATGTGGATGACACTTATCAAGACACTCTAAAAATCAATGAACATTACGGGTACTGAACGTGTACGTATATATACATATATAACAAATAAAACCTACGAACTGACCGTAATGAAACAGGGGTTGTTGGTTTTTTTCGGCGAAATTTATTTTACATTCATAAATGCAATAACATGTTCACGTGAGGTGCAAGTATTACATTTATCCACATAGGGTCGCTATCCTCACGTTGTACGGTCAAATCAGCGATTTTCTTTTTTAGCAGCAGCGAAAATGGATGTATGGACTTGAAAAGGGAGTGGCCCCGCCTGATAAGTGACGGGGGCGGCAGCCAACGACAGTTTTGTTTTTATTAGTTGGAGGTTTTTTACTGTGTGGTGTGTTTGTTGAGTGCAAAAAAGTCACTTGCATCAATTATTACAAAAGTACTCTGTAATTAACTTCACAAATGACTGTTTGACCATCCTTCTTCTGGACCCACATACAGCAATACCAAAATAAATGCATGACGCATGAACCCCGAAAGCTCATATATGACATAAATTGACAAATACAAAAACAACGGGCATGTTCGCTGTAATTCTACTAAGATTTATTAGTTGAAGATGTCGTTTCAGTTAGTTTTTGTTTTTATTTCATTTTGCTACTGTGGTACACATTTCATTTTGCTTGTTAAGTGTGAGATGATCTTTAACTTTGGACCTTCGGTATACTACCACGATATGGATTTTTGGTTGAAACGGCGACTTCAACAAATGTCCCCTTGCTTCTTGCATGGGCTGGTGAGAGGGTGGCGCTTGACGGGGGACAAAGGTGAGATTGAACCAGACTCACCAGGGAAGCAACGCTCAGGCATCTTGGTAATGTAGAACACGAAGGCAGCTGCGCCGATGAGATACATGACAATCAGGCGAGGTAGGAACATCTGCACAAATGACAAAATATATAGTGGAGGCAAAGTAATGTTGCATTGGAGAAAATGCATATGTTAAACTTTTGATCTGGTTGACAAGCTAGAATACCGTATTTTCCGCACTATAAGGCGCACCTAAGAGCATTCAATTTTGTCAAAAGCCGACAGTGCGCCTTATAATCCGATGTGCCTTATATATGGATCAACAATCTGATTTCTTGAACATAGTATTTTAAATGTTCTGTAAAGTGCTTTGTTAAGCTGCAGCGGTTGTGAAGGCTCTATATGAATAAAGCTGTATTGTATTGTATTTCTTTTAGCGTAGCTCCATCTACTGGATGCATAACATAACAACAGCCACTATTGTAGCTTTTATTCGATGCGCCTTGTAATGCGATGCGCCCTATATCTGAAAACAGTTTTAAAATAGGCCATTCAAAATAGGCCTTATACTCCGAGGCACCTTATATTGCGGAAAATACGGTAATTATTTGAAACAGCACAGAAGGTGAGAGGCGGTATTGTGTTTTGCACAAAACCTCATTTTTGGAATCATTGCCAGACATATAAAGATGGTATATTGTCATCACAGGTACAAAACAGGCACTTGGCACTTGGACGAGTGACATACAGGAAGTAGTTTTGAGGACAAGCAGTGATGTAGAGTTTTTGGAGGAGGAAGCTTTCCTCACCCGAACGATGTCGCAGGTGAGCCCGCCATTGAGCAACACCCAGTGGATCGTTGGAACCACACCCATAACGGCCACGCCGAAGAAGGTGGACACCCTTATGCAGCGCCATTCAGCGCTCATGTACCGCGGATGGAATTGAGCGCCGAAAACTAACAGAATCATGGTCAGCACCGTCAGCGAATAGACCTGCCGCCAAAACTGATGAAACAAGGCAAGAACAACTGATGAGAGAATGCTAATGTGATTAGGGTGGGAGGAAACGCAAAAGGGGGGCACATACGGCGTTGCAATAGAAGGAATAAAAGATGCCGGGCACGTAACAGCCTAGGATGCCGACGGAAATGCCGGCGTAGTCCAACGCCAGCCAACGGCGACTCGTCTTCTCCGATCGATGGCACAAAAACAGATGGTAGCCCACAGAACACAACATGCACACCTGGAAGCAACACAAACACAAAATGTTGACGAGGTACGTGGTCATGTTACCGTCCCGTATTGCAGTGAGTTATACAACAACGTTAAAACTATGTTTATGGCTAAATCAATGAATACAGTTACACACTAAAAATGAAACTAAAATAGTTCGACCTGAGAATGAACATTAATATGTAGCCAATCAAAGCCCGAGATAGAAAATCCCACAAAAGCACTTACGAGTACATGCGCCTTATTTTATATTCACGTGGACTTTTTACTGCATTTGAATCAATCAGTATTTATTAGACGTTATGGATTGGATTGATGAATGATTTGCATTTTGATGCGAAATCAATGATCGGTTGTGACGTTATAATTCCGTGTATTGAATGTTTATAAATGTTTTATTTTTTTCACAATGCATTTCAATGGTCATCAATTCGAAGCAAATTGTGTTTATTTGTGTGCTGGGCCGGGCCCAAGAACAATGGCGGACGACTGTAAACTAAATATACGAGTTGTTTAATTAAATTTGTCCATCTTCTGATTGGATCACTGATTATTATTTATTTTCTTGCGATGGGCTCCAAAATCTTGATCGTGATATTAGATATTAAGACTGAAAGAAATGCTTAAAAGTGAGCTTTTCTTCTGTAGTGAGGTTTCTTTCGGGTACTAGTGATGGAAGTGCGCACACCACTCCACAATTTGAGAATCCCTGATTTCGTCAACGGCAACCCAACCGGTTAAGGCAGACAGCGCCCCCACCCCACCCCCCCCATTGAGTCCCAAGTCTGTTTTTCATTTCTTCCAAAGGGGGAGTTTTTTTTTTTCTCGCCTCTGTTGCTTAATGCTTGCTCATGGGAGTTGGTGAACTTGGTTTCTTCATTTGTCAGGGGGAGCGGTTCTCCAACTGCTCCATATGCAACAACCTTCAGATAACTTCTGTCTGATGAAACCAAAAACCGAGAAGCTTTATGAGCTTCGCACTACTGTCTATCACTGTGCAGCCAAAACAGAAGAGCGTATGTAATGTTGAGGCCATCGGGTGTACACAAAACTAGGTCCACATTGAGCTGCGCGTGTGTTGGAACTACAAAACCACGCCTATCTCAGGTATTCAAACAGGTTTCAGACCTGATTGGGAGGAGTCAACTCAATTAACTTGTTTTCGGAAACCCGAATGACCTGAATTATGAATACTGCTTCACGGCACGATGGACTCAAAAGAGAAATGCAGTACTTTGCAGTGCTTGAGTAGATGCCGTGAAACAGTTTTTCATTGTCGTGGGTGTGTCATCATCCCTATTCACAAATAAGAGGTTGGTCTCAGACAGCACCGCTCAGGCTCAGGTTTAAACACCGTCGGGAATGTTCACTGACTTGACCGTGCGACATCAACGTAAAACAACGCAAGTCCACATCTTACCTGGAAGCAAAACAGTCCGATGGCGTAGATGACATAGTCCTCTCTGCTGGCTCCAGAAGCTGGCAAAACCTTTACGCCGTCGTTGACGGCCAGAGAGAAGAAGAGAAGGAAGCCCAACAGGTGGCTCCAGATGTTCACAGTCTCATTGGACAGAACGAAAATACTTGAGGAGGAACAACAAATAGAGATGTTTTTTTGGGGGGGGGGGCGTCGACCTTACATAGTGTTGTTCATTATTAGACTCACCTCCTCAAGCAGAGTTTGGAAGGCAGGTGGGCTCTGTAGCCGTCTGTGATGTAGGGGTTCTCCCTGAGATACATGGGAAGTTGTTCAAAAGTGTACAGTTTTATTTTCTGCGGGATGCGCATCGGCCATTCTGGGTAATTGCCCAGCTCCACGTAATGGGTCGTCTGCAGCATCTTGATCATTGCTTCTTCCACTTCAAATAAAAGCAAGTTGGGTTGGGCGGGACAGGAATGGAAACCTGACAGGAGAAAAGACACACACACAATACTTACAGTATTTACATTCTGGTCACAGCTTTCAAGAAGGAAAGAACAAATTGAGATGCATTAACGCCAGGATAGATGTATTGGATGGAAAGACTGTACTGTACTAAGCAACAGTTTACATTAGATTATTTTAGATTAGATACAATGGAAATAAAAACCCTAGTTCAAATGCCAGATTTTTGTGATGTAAAAAAAAAGACCAAGATAAGTAATTTCAACAGTCTCAAAGCGCAGACCTGCAACTGTTGCGCGTGCCTCGAAGGAACACCAAATAAAGTTCAGATGTTCTAGCAGGCTTTTGTAGATTTTGATTATTTTTATTTATTCATTTCTTAGAAGTCTGTAGGTCTTGTGTTAACACTGACTGCTACTTGAAAATGTTCATAATTCTCATCTAATGTGGGACGTTCCACCTGGGAAAAAAAAAGTCCCACAGCACAATGCTGCTATCACCACGCTTCATTGTAGGTATTCAGATTCAGATTCAGAAAACTTTATTTATCCCTGTGGGGCAATTAGAGTTGTGCGAGAGCGGCTTATCATAGAGACAGTCAGAGCAAAGGAAAAACATAGGATGAGAGTCGGCCTGTCGGTAGGTCTGGTGTTCAAACATACAAAAACTAAACCATGATTTAAACATTTTGCAAAAACACACTTGACTTTTACATACCACATGTATGTGGGGAAACTGTAATGGACCACTGAATCCAAGTTTGAACTTTTGGAATCGCTACAGGTGTATACTTACTTTCTCCCATTATATATAAATATGAATGTGAGTGGTTGATGGTAAACACAGCCACATCCCCGGTTATAAGATGGGTGCATTGTGCACAATTTTTCAGTTGTGTAATTTCACCTGCCCTCTCAAGGACTTTATTTCAACTGAGTTGTACAAATTATAAATCATATTAATTGTGGAAGACATTTTAAAATGATCTTGGTCTCGTTTTTTTTTTTTTAAACACAAAATCTGACATTCTATCAGCGGTATATGTGCTTTGCATATCCGTAGGTTTGGATGGATGGATTGATGGATGGATGAATAGATAGATCGAAATGCACAACTCGCTCCCAAGCTTAACTGAGTTAATTCATCAACCATCAGTATGTTATCCTTTGCGTGACATCCTGTATTTTACAATCGTGGTCACTGCGGACACTGCCAACACAAAACAAAACGCGGACGGTTGAAGAATGACACCTTGACTGACGTACATACCCCTTCGACCTACATTTATATGCCAAACGCGTACGAGTAAATAGAAAACATACACGCTTAAATCGAGGTGGTTATCTCAAAGGTAACATTTACAGGCATTATTTAGGGCAGCTAAATTTGATTGAAAACAAACTGACCAGTGACCGCTAGTCCCCGTGCCACAATCGTTGATCTCTCGACTCAGCCATGATCTCACCCGATGTGTCACAACGCCCACGTTCCTCCTTCCAAATAATTCAGAATTGCTCAGTAACACGCATCAGGTAACGTCAGCAACTAATACAAAGCCTATTTTCTTTTTGTATTCATTGTAAACAATGACACAGCGCTCTACCGCCGCCGAGTGGTCAAGTTGGAATATTTCACCCGCAGTCCATTCATTACGTTGTAGGTACAAAAAAAAAAACGATCGTGACGTAATAGAGAGGAAAACGTCACCACCATGGCTGTGGTTTCATTTGAAATACTTCACATTTTCAGTATTTTATTGTTATAATAATTCGCTTTCCAAGTTAGCTGACTTAGATGATAAATGCAATCGTCTGTGGGAATGAGTCAGAGACAAGTCTACATTTATTTTATGGTTACCCTGTGCCATCGAAATTTTGGAGAGATTTTGAAAAATAGATGTGTGGAAAGAATTGGTCTTATCATTGCAATTGATTTAAAAGCTATAATTACAACATGATGGCTTGTCTTTTTCCTGTGTGATGAATCTTTTGCTCTTACTTGGCAAATTTTACAAAATAAGAATGTCCAAATCACTTCCATTTTTTCAAGTATTTCTTGTAGAGCATAGTCTGTATCTAAATTTACAAATTATCTTTAGTAGACCTCAAATGAAAGTTTACTGTGCCTGTTGTCGTTGTTTTTGTTTGTTTTCTTGTTTTCTGTGTGTTATTTCTTGTATTACATTGACGTTTGTACACTTTGTTATCCAACAATCATAAATGTTTGATGATAAGTCTCAATTTGAAAAAAAATGGCTGTGGTTTCAACATTTCCCAGTTGATTTAAAACCAAATCTGAATAAACAACACCACACCCTCCCCTGGTCGCGTTTTTTTTAAAGCCCATTTAATGACAAATTCAAAAACAATATCCTTCGTTTGTCTTTTGTGACCTCAGAGGCTGAGAGTAACGTTGTTTGGTTGCACTGTAATTGCTGTGCTCACCACATTAGTGAAAATCACTTTTATTGTTCTTTTTACATCTGAAGTTGATTACCAAGGCCTCACATCCCTTTAACACTCGTAAAATTAACCCTACAAAAAATATTTCAATGGCTGCTCTATGAACGATGCAATTACATTTATCGTAGGCCTGTGACATCATTCGTTGCTTTTTGACAGAACCGATGTGAAATATAACGAATCAAAGTGAATTCTTGAACCAAATTAAGTTGGTGAAGTTTTTTCTGATTGTTTGTTTATTAAATCTTGTCTAACTAACATTACATAACATGTTTTCATGGAACCATTTTTGACCAGTCAAAACGTCCTTTACATAATTTCATTTCTTTTACACAAATGAGGATCTATTCCTGTAAACAATGTTCAGCTGTTCAGTGTGTACTAAAGTGGTTATGCAAACCAAATGAGGCCTTTTGAGCACGTGTTCCACATGCAAGTTGGATGAACATCCAAGAAGATTGTGGAGTACTGTATGTAATGTGGACTGTTGGCCTGCACCGTCATGGTAACACCCACAAACAAAAGAGGGATTGTGCAAAGCAAAAACAGACGTCTCAAAGGGGCCCCTGCACCAGGCAAAGATTCAATTTCCTGACAAAATGACATTGGTATGTATTTTTTTCACATGCCATGACTTCACACTCTCTGAATGCTGAGATGTAAAGAGACACCCTCATCATTTATGATGCATTATAAAAACATCATCATTCGAATTTTTTAATGGGGCATTTCTCTTGTCGTTTTTGAATTTTTCTTTTAACAAGAATTCATCACGAAGAAGGACCAAATGGAGTCGACGCATCCCGGGAGATAAAGACTGATTAATGAGTTCTTTCTCAATAAATCAATACTCTCTTGGCCTTTTGTTAGCCTTCTGCAATTCATTTGCACGAACTTTAAGCATGTGTTTGTCTTGGAGACATTGTGGTGCGCGGTTTTGTATTGGGACATTGCGGTCATCAAGAACAGCTACATTAATTTTCCACCGAGATGATAAGATGGCATCCATAGTACAGCTTGCATGTTTATATTCCAAATGTAATTGTATTAATGCATGATAAATGTAGTATTAGGCAGCCCAGACAAGTCTTCTGCCATGCTTTACATATTTCCAGTCCCAGTCATTGACTATTTATGCCACTAATAGTGCCAACTGTTTTGGCTTTGACAGATGCAGGAAATACTGGATGATGGTGTTGCTTTCAAAATAAAAGTAGAGTAAAGTTCCTCACCGTAATATTTACAATTTTGTTTTCCTAAAAAGCATTGTAAATATTCCTTAAGTGTTACAACAATGCAAATATAATTCCCCATTTGCAAATGAGAACAGTTTCAGTGCCAACTTGTCCTCATAATATTACATTTAAGTTAAATGTAATATTATGAGGACAAGTTGACTTAAATGATTTAAGTCAGTTATATGTGATGATCTGGAATTATTTTATCGAAGCAGCAGTAACAGTTGGACATACTGAGATGGACATAATTAATTTGATCGTTTTGTTTCTACCTTTCACAGTCTGTAGTGGTGCAATATGTGTAGAATTGATGTTCAATACAGATTTTTGGGAAGTAAAATCAAAACAAGACCAAAATAATAAAATTGTCTTATTTGTCACACAATTAAATTCAATTTTATTTATGAATCACTTTTCAGAGAGAGGACATAGTTATAGAACACATAAAATGCAGGAACACAACACATAGGTAAAACAAGGGGGGGAAAATCAAATGAGTCATGTTATGACCAGGGGCACGGTTATTAATGAAGCACAAATGAAATGCGTGTTTCATTGTTTAAGAAAACAAAACGTGATGTAGTAACGTAACCGAGCAGTGATTTAACTTTGAAATGCACACTGGGTGGTGCTGTTCGGGTGTGACCACACGCTTCGGACGAACAGCGATGATAATCTTCGAAGTGTACAGTACGTGAGCTGCAAGATGTGAGGTACTTGAACGCACCGCCGCGAGATAATGAAGCCCACCATGAAGAGGAACCAAAACAGCTCATCGTGGTTCTGGGAGTAAAACACTCTGATGTGTGTGGATTATGGGTCGTTTATGGATTTCTTGTACAATCCTCCTTTTGACGACTTTTTGGGTGATCTCAGCGTTGACGGACGGCGGCGAAGAGTCCTGCAATGGTGCATTCGATGTTTATTTTGTTTTGGACAGGTGAGACATATGAGCTGCTGTAACAATATGCTGCACAGTGGACATTCTTATGTGCGCTCAGACTGGTCGTTGTCCTTGTATGGTTGTGTTTAGTTTGCGTGTTCCCACTTCCCACTTGACCTTAGCATAGCCTTCACCCTTAACTTGAACTTTATTTGTGGAAGCAGCGACTCAAACGATCCTTTTTGTTTGCCGTTAATATGTAAAGTTTGCCAGTGCAATGGTGCACGTGTTTGAAATGTAATAATACAGTCCTCCAAAAAAAAAAAAATCCTTCGGTACATTGTTTTAAGTATTATTCACAGTATTTGAGAGTAATTATTTGGTTTATTGATTGATTCATTCATATCATACAGTATACTGTATGTCACAGGTGTCAAACACAAGGCCCGGGGGCCAGATCTGGCCCGCCACATCATTTTATGTGGCCCGCGAAAGCAAATCAAGCAGGTCAACTTTCATGACGCATGCCAAAATCTGTACCAAATTTCGAATTGTCATATGTAGTAAATAATCATGTTGAGCTATTGCAAGCATTTTCTTGTTTTACATTATTACAGAAACTTGAACAACAGTGCAACAAACTACTCTCCTGTCTGGACTTTTGATTTCAAAAATAGTTAGCTATTAATTGTGTACTGTATATTTAATAATATGAGAAGGTGATTAAACATTTATACGGTTTCACAGTCATAATGGCCCTCCTAGGGAAACTGTGACTACAATGTGGCTCGCGACAAAAATGAGTTTGACAGTCCTGCAAACCTTTTTTTTTTGTCATCCTTAATTGTAATGTTTCATTTTGATTGACACGGTGGACAAACTCATTTAAAGACATTTTTGGTGTGGTTTCTAGCGGTCAAAAATTGAACTGCATCTCAAACTTGGATCCCTTATTTTGCCTCGAGTGATGACAGAACAACATTCAGGATGCGTGATTTCTTTTGAGACTTGGCATTCACATGTTGTTTTAAAAAGGCACCATGTGGCGTTTCTGTGTGCGCCGATCATGTTTGCAGGTCAGGCAGTGTGTCAGGACACTGGCATGAGATCTTTGGATTTGTGGAGCAGCTCACCAAGAAGTTTGTCAGGTGGGTGAGGGGACTTGTTATTACCAAAGTCCTCTTGCACGTACGGTACAGAAACGTTTTCAAAGCAAAACCAGAGAGGGCTTTTATTATAGGTTGTTAAAGTATAACACAAATGGGAGTGCAAAAAAAAAAAATAGTAGGCCAAACCTATTTGGGGAAGCTGACATTTTAGGCTCCAAACCCCTTCTGGTTAATGGTGTTGTGTGTGTGTGTGTGTGTGTGTGCGTGTGTGTGTGTGTGTGTGTGTGTGTGTGTGTGTGATACCAAATATAAACTCATAACACTCTGCCAGATGTGGAGGTGGTGTTGACTTTGGTAGACAGTCAGGACAGATAGTGGGAGTGCTACTAGCACAGCTGGCGCCCTCTTACGATGGTGAGTTTAAATTTAGGGATGGTCAAAGTTTTCGTAGAAACATGGAAGAAAATTGGGTGGGTTCGAAAAGTTTCCTGTCTTACTGGGAAGACGTTATACAAGATGTTGCAGTGTATCGTGTGGGAATTTTTGTCCATTCATCCCAGAGAACATTTGTGGACCTGAGAGATGGTACTCATCAATTCACCAAATTTACGGCCACCTTTTTGCGTTGTGATTTACATACACGAGCACAGGTCATATACCGAAAGAGAGGTTCTTTCCTCCACCGTTCTTCTTCACAAAGTCTCGAAAGATGCTCCAGCTGGTTCAAAATGTGTAGCTAATGCCACACTAGTATTGAATCTTATTCATACATGGCAATTTTCCGCGGATCCGCGGAAATCCGCCGTTTTATTTCTTAAATTGATCATTTTTGTGAATCGTCTAAATCCGTTGAGAAAATTTTAGGGGCGGTCAGGTACCTTATCGTCGAGTTTTCACGAGCTCTCCCGAACAGTCTCTCCGTTTTCCGTTTGTAAACAGCCCTGCGATTGGACGTGTATGAAAGCTTCAACTAATCAGATCACTGAAGGCATTATTTGTTGCGGAAGTCTTAGCTCGATTATAAACGGCCCAGCGATTGGTTAACGACAAGCGATTGGACCAATCAAATTGCATGTAACATATTGCTTTACCTGATTCATGGCGGCCTGTTCGTCTCGCAAATTCATTGTTCTGGGATCGTTTTGAGCGGAATTATGAAA
>NW_017806279.1:379359-393510 GCF_001891065.2 Hippocampus comes | reverse complement strand
TTCAATTTTATTTGGTATGCATTTGTAGCAACAGCATGATAACATTTATTTGTTTTTATTTGCGTTTTATATTCATATTGATAATTCACGTTTTGTCTTGGATAATAAAGCACGGTTATGCATAATAAATTGTATGCATAATATTCACTATCACTGTATGAGGTAAGAATCAACAGCTTTTTATCACATTTACACAACACTTTATGAATACAAGTCATGAACAAATCTTAAATATGGCAGGGGATGTGTTTACTTTTTTTGTTTTGATTTTTAGCAGCAAATTTGGAGTTACATATTGGTGCTCACCAGGAATGCATAGGCAAAATTGCACAAATTTTCACTTGAAAGAATAGTGGCGATCTTGGGATTTTTTTCTGTTCAATTTTCAAACTGTGTAAATTTAATACACTTCATCTTCAGCATGTTTAGTGCCACTTTTGTAAGTAACCACGCCCCCGTCCAGGCCACGCCCCCGTCCAGGCCACGCCCCTTCCGCTTTTTTCATCACTCGCCATTGCCATGTATGCTTATTGGGTTGTGCATGTTGAACGATCACCTGTGTGCTTCACAAAGCCTTTCAATGCTCATCAGCATCCTCAAGTGCTGACATGAACTCATGACATGAACTCAATGTTGTTATTTTTTTCTCTAAATGAACAATGTTCTACTGTATGCATATGTTTCAGTCCCAGGATGAGAGTGTCCTACATTGTCTTTTCAGCCCAAGCAGTTGTAATCCTGCCATTAACCGGAGACAGGTAGTTCCTCCTCCTTGTTTTCCAAAATGGAAAAACACAGATAACCAGATCACACAGAAACTGACCTCATTTCAGTGCTGTGTACATTTTACACAACCTGGTTTCTGGATTCCCAGGTCCAAGATCGATGAGGGTTTGACTAAACTGAGCCAAATCAACCCCGCTGGTGAAACATACATGCACGAAGGCTTGAAAGCAGTACGTATACACCGTCGTTCATTTTAGTGAGGAAGCAGACCTTTGAGAAATTACGTTGAATTGGTTCTGTTCAAAGTAAAAAAAAAATAATAATAATTATAATAATATGACTCCATTGGGAACAGACCTTCAAAAAGACCAACTATGTTCATCTAACTTTGTTTGGGGAAAAAAAAAAAAACTCCACTCTTGTAGATGCAGCTCCAAGTGATCCCAATGCAAGTTGACTGTGACAGCGAAAAAGTGGAAAAGAAAAACACGTGTATTCCTTGACTATCGACTTATGAATACAACGCCCATGACAGATAAAATTGTATCATCCATTAAAAGACAACAAATGAATGAGTCAGTGTCATTGCGCAACGTAGATGCACATGCAGTTTACATTTGGTTTGCGCTCGTCAGGTGTCGGAGCAGATGAAGACGCAAACGTCGCCGTCTCGCAGCATCATCATTGTTCTGACCGACGGCAAACTGGAGGTTTACCCTTTTGAGCTGAGTGTGCAGGAGGTGACACACACACACACACACACACACATTTACTTGGCTTAAACTAAACCGTCTTGTATATTCTATGTTTCTTCATTTGCCACAATGCCGCTACTTTATTTATACACTACTCACAAAAAGTCAGGGATATTTGGATTCCAGGTGAAATTTTAAGAAAGAGCCTAACATGCATTCAGACCTTTACAGGTGAACGTAATGTAAACCTTTGAATGCACATGTCCAACTGTTAAATACTTCATTACTTTTTGCACGTTCCTTAAAACGTGCCTGGAGTTGAGTGGCATTCATCATCTGGTTTCTCCGGGCATTGTTCCTAATGTAGCGGTGATCAGCATGGGTTATGGCCAAAGGATGTCCATTTCTTTCTGTGACTCTTCCAGTCTCTCGGTATCTCTGTTGCAACCTGCTGATGACACTCTAAGCTCAGTGGCCACTTCCGTCCGAGAACATCCTGTTTAAAGCATCTCAATGACAAAGTACTGTTGATGCATTGTGAGGTGTCGTCTTTGTCTCATGATGTCAGAATGTGAACAGCATGACGAGGACGACTGTTTATACACCAGCTCTCGGTGAACCAGGACATTTATTGGTCGATTCAAAGAACATAAGCCTGTTGTGAATTTTGCCATTAAGATCCTTGTTTTAGAACAGCAACTTGTGCAACAAGTACCAAAACATTTAACGGTCTGACATGTGCATTCAAAAGCTTTGAGAAGGTCACATTAACTGTAAAGGTTTGAATGCATTTTAGGCTCATCCTGAAATTTCATCTGAAAACCAAAAATATCCCTAAATTTTTGGATATTAATTTTTACTGTTTCAATTCATTTAATTCCAAGCATATATTATTAGTCTTGGTGTCCCCTTCTGGTCTTCGACTTGATCTGACTCCCTGCTCGTGTTGCCTCCAGGCTGACAAAGCTCGAGGTTTTGGAGCCCGAGTGTACTGTGTCGGGGTCATGGACTTTGACCACAAGCAGGTAGGAACTTGACGATCTTTTTACTCGGCCACACAGAGGGGTTTATTTGTCTCCCGGCGTGTGTCTGTGTGTGTTTGTGTTTTTGGGCTTGTCAGTTGAGGTCCCACTTCAAGAAGAATAAAGAACAACGCAAAAGGCTTTGAAGCTCAAGGGTGACGGGAGTTTTGTGAAAACATTGTAAGGGAACATGTTTTGACTCAGATACTTGGACATCTCCCTGTGCGTTTGATTGTATGTATGCCAATGGCTACATAGATGAAAGGCTCAAGTTTAATACTTTGTCCAAAAGGTCAATGGCGCGCTTCACAAGTGATTTTTGAATCCGAAACCGCTTTCACACTGCCCAGCAAAGGACGTAGACAGAAACGGAGGGTTGAAATTCGCTTGTAAATTTCTATCCACGTTTTGCTCAAAGCGACTGACGCTGTTCAAACACACACACACACACACACACACACACACACACACACACACACACACACACACACACACACACACACACACACACACACAAATGTCCCACATTGGTGACCATCACTGACTAACTTACTGGTCTAATGCTAGCACACAGCTAACAAAATGCTAATACTCATGCTAACAAAATGCTAATACCAATGCTAACAGAAGTGATGTTGATGTCTTGTTAGTTTTTATCCTTGTCGGAATTTGAACACAAAAAGTGAAGGAATACATCTCGACAGACTCGCAAGGATGTATTCTTTATCCTCTGCGGGAAATCGCAAATAATATTGCAGCATACTAAATCGAGAAAAACGTATTTTAGTGTGATGTATGTCTGTATTACTCTACCCCCTGGTGGCCAGGTTGTGCACACCGGAAGGAGCGCAATGTCAATGGGCCGTAAAGCATGAAATCCTGATCACAAGCTGCTTGCTGATTTCCTGTTTTTCCATTTTATTTTATTATTGTTTTTTTTTTTTTTTTTTATGATGACAGTCCAGAAGTGTTTTTCATACAAATACGGTGTTTACTGACTTTATAACTGTTTGCTGCATGGCCTGATGATGAATGACGTCTTCCGCAGTTAACATGTTCACCTCGGACTGATGACCCAGAGTGCTTTGTGGTTTTGGAGGAGGAAGTCATTAGAGTGCTCTAATTAAATAAAGCCAGATGAGCTTCCTGCCGAGCAGGAGATGAAAGGTTCTCATGTCATTTTCCTCCTCAAACGCAGCTGGAGATAACAAGTCAGCCACTGAGTGATTGCTGAAACGTAAACTAGCATACATGCATACGTTCTGCGTTAACAAGCTAAGGTTGTCAATTGTTTGTCTTTGTTCTGCAGCTTGCTGAAATAGCAGACGGCGCCCAGCAAGTCTTCCCGGTGTTGTCGGGCTTTCATGCGCTCAAAGATGTCGTCAGCTCGGTGAGCTTTGATCACAAGGCGGTGCAAGCCATGCTTGAGCAGTGCGGCGAGACCACATGTAACTCTTCACCCCTTTTTGACTTGGACCCGCTTCTCCATTCAGATCCTAAAGCAGTCCTGCTCAGAAATCTTCACGATAGAACCCTCAAGTGTTTGCGTCAATGGTATGTGAAATAAACGCGTGTGCGGTGATTCCTTATAGTAACATCACAATGACGATAGTATGGGCATTTTTCTGCAGAATCTTTCAGCGTGGTGCTGAGAGGAACTGGCTTCAGTGGATCCAAGAGAACAGACAACGTTCTCTGCTTCCTCACAGTCGGCCAGGACACATACAGTGAGTTAAATGTGTTTTAAATGAGGCCTAAATTAACCCTTTCATGCACCCTGTAACCTGATAACATGATCAGCTGTCCACTGTAGTAACTGTCCAACCGCTGTCCCTGAAAGGGTTAAGCAGTGCCCCGGTTTCTTGATAAAAAGTCTAGAACAATTACCGTATTTTCCGGAGTGTAAGTCGCAGTTTTTTTCATAGTTTGGACAGGGGTGCGACTTATACTTGACTTAACTGAGAAAAACAATTGACGATGACTCTGACGTAAGCGACGTAGAAGAGGAAGCGCTGCATCTTCTACCTCCGGAGTTGGCAGAGTTGCTTAAAAGTGACACCGAGCATGAAGATTTCATTGGATTTCGCGATTTGGACGCTGATGGTTTGGTAAATTTGTTAGCATGTTCTTTGTGCTATAGTTGTCTAAATAACTCTTAATATGTTACGTGAACATATCAGGCACATTCATAGTTCGTTGTTTAAGCATCATGTAACATTAGCATATCGTACACTTATTCAACCTGTTGTTCTCTAGTTTTATTTTAATTTTAAATTGCCTTTCAAGACGACATCTATGTTTTTGGTGTTGGTTTTTATCAAATAAATTTCCCCCAAAAATGTGACTTATACTCCAGTGCGACTTATATTTGTTTTTTCCTTCTTAATTATGTATTTTTTTGGCTGGTGTGATTTATAATCCGGAGCGACGTATAATCCGAAAAATACGGTACTGCACACTTCTAGTGGTCACACTTGTTTTGGCGGGTTGGTGCTGTCTCATGCAAATGAGCATGTTTATTTGTTACCATGACGACTGGTGGCAGAGCTCTGGCATGTGTCAAAGCATGTCTAGTCTTTTGTTTCCAATTTAAGGTTCTTTCATATGATTTGCGCGGCATTCATCTCAACGTTGGGCGCAGATGGGATGCTGGCCTGGTTCAAGCTTGCCAAATTTGTTGATGGTTGCTAAAGGAAGTAGCCTCGAGTGTCTTTTGCTCTTTGAAAGTATCGTCACATCTCAGCGATCTAAAATTGTCAGGCCTCCCTGTGTGGAGTTTGCATGTTCTCCCAGTGCCTTGGTGGGTTTTCTCCGGATACTCAGGTTTAATCCCACATTCCAAAAACATTTATGGTAGGTTAATTTATCACTCTAAATTGTCCTTAGGTGTGATTGTGAGTGTGAATGGTTAGTCTATATGTGCCCTGCGATTGGCGAGCAACCACTTAGTCAGCTGGGATAGGCTCCACCATGCCCGTGACCCTCGTGAGGATAAGTGGATCAGATAATGGATGGATTTTAGGCCACTCCTTAGCTAAACAAAGCAACAATTTGATGTATACAGCACTACAGCGTTGTTCTTTCGCAAATGTACTTGTAGTTGTACTCCATCGGATCGGCATGTTGTGACCCGTTTTAAAAAGCTGATGTACCTCTCACCTCCTAACGTTAATTCAAAGACAAGCCAGATCAGGGTTTATTGTTACTGACTGTTGGGATTAATGTTCAGCTTGTTGCAAACATTGCTTTAAACTGTTGAGCATTCTGGTTCTCATGCAGCCTCCTGAAATGCAGCTACGCCATCATCATCTATTAAATAATGCAAACTCCAGGGCTGTGTGCTGCAAAGGACAGTCAAACAGTAGCTGCCTTTTTAACGACGTAGACAGAGAACAGAGGAGGCATTATGAGACTGACGGGAATGAGGGAGGGAGGATGAGACTCTATTATAAGATACATGGTGGATTAGTTGAGAAAAGGACACGGCACCACATGACTGGATCAAGTTTCTCGTCTTCTTGTTTATTTCATTTTATGATCCCAACAATCATGCAAAATCGAAACTGCAAACACCTCACAGAATCGAAAATCATGGCCAATCAAGCATGGAAAGTGACATTTTCTTGCTTGTTTCTTCATAGGCCAAAAGGCAACGCTAGTGAGAGATGGTCATCTGCTGTGTCCTGCTCCAGTGCTACATGAGGTCGGAGAGTAAGTGCCACACGCTCAAAAAATGGCGGCAAATAAAAATAAACCTATAAGAGGAAAATACAGCTAGCATCTAGCATGTACACAACCTTGAATCCATGTTACATAGATGACTCTATCTGTAGCTAATTTAGGAGGATAGATTCTTGCCCCTACAAAGTCTGTGAATACACAAATTTGTAAAAACTGAACCACAATACATAAGGGTTCATTGAATCATTAGAATCCAATTCTTGCCTCTTTAGCCATAATATTAAGAGACATACGGTTTTTTTTTTCACAATTTACCAGGACAGTCTCATGCAAGTGAAGCAGGAACTCATGAAGCCCAAGTATTTTTATACAAACAATAAAAAAGTAAATTTTTTTTTTAGGAATTGTGAGTTTGAATCCTCGCTCAGGCCTTTCTATGTGGAATTTACATGTTCTCCACATGCCAGCCGGGGGTTTCTTCGGGTACTCCAGTTTCCCACATTACAAAAAAAAAAAAAAAAGTACATGGCAGGTTAATGGAACACTCTAAATTGTCCCTAGATGTGAATGTGAATTGTTTGTCTATGTGTGCCCTGTGATTGGCTGACACCCAGTTCAGGGTGTCCCCCACCGACTGCCCGAAGACAGCTGGGATAGGCTCCGGCATGCCGTGAGGATGAGCGGCTCAGATAATGGATGGTGGTTGGATGCAAGGATGATGTTCCCTTTGGGCGAAAACAAATGTAATAAAGTTGTTTCGCTGACAGGAAACAAAGAGAAATTACAAGTCATGACTGAAGAAGTGTTCCAGAAGTTATAGTCATTCTTTGGACATAATCACACGCCTTTCCTCCTCATCTAGCCAAGAGTGAATCTGGAGCGCTGCTCCAAGAGTGAATCTGGAGCGCTGGCTCTTTTTATGACATCACCTCATCCGTATTTATCACAGCATATTTTGCTCAGGACACAAGTTCAGACCCAAATGGTCAAAAGATGCATTTTTGTTTGAATACCTGGGGAATTTTTTTACAGTATTTAAGCTAAAACGACCTGCAAATCATTTTGATTACAGTTCATGCATAGACTCGCAATGCCTGGAACTTGTTCAGCTCATTTGGGACATGGCTATGGAAGACCAAAATGACTTGCTTGCAGTGAAAAAAAAATCTATTATTGAACTCAAGTAGACAGTCCTAAACATTTCCCTCTGATGTGCAAGAGGTACTGTGCTCCTTGCACCCCACATTGAAAAGGAACTACAAACGCAAAAAGGGAAAATACATCCTCTAGCCGCAAGTCAACAATAAAGGTGGCGCATGTGTTTATTGTGTGTTACGTTTTTGCAGAGCCGTTGAGGTGCTGATCAGTTTCAACGACGGGCAGTCGTACATTTCTGCTCCCATCACCATCAACGCCACAAACTGTGTGAGTATCTGTCTTACATCACATACGAAGAAAACTCACAAATGGGCGTGGATCTGCAGTTAGTGCCGTTATTCATCGTGTATGTGAATTTCCAAAAAAAAAAAAAAAAAAAACTTTCATCAACCCACAGTCAAGAATGTTGGCATTTTTATTCTTTTATCAATACGTGCATCTGAATAAAGTCGAACAAGATGCAAAGCTTCATTCATACAGTCATTAAATTTTAAACGATGAATATAATTGAAATGAGTCATTCTAGACTTGGCTTTCTTTATTCCTGTAATCGCAAGAATATATTTTTGGGGGTCTATGTGTCACAGTCAAATGGGATCTGGGTGTTGTGGCTGCTCTTGGCTCTTTTGCTGTTGCTGGGTTTTGGCCTCCTTTGGTGGTTCTGGCCTCTGTTTTGCACTGTGGTGAGTGTGTACGCATATTTGGCAGCACAAACCCGTGAACTCCAAGAAACACGTTGGGAAGTCACTGTTGGTTTTCCTCACTGCAGGTGATTCGAGACCCACCGCCGTCTCGCCCTCCTCCTCCTCCTCCCCCGCCTGTACTCGTGAGTAGAACACGGGGAAGAAAAGAATAGAATAAAATTGATAATCACTTGGTACCAGTCGACGAACTGTGCGTAATTGATTATTAGTGAGTCATTCATAATTACAGGTCTTTTTGGGGCTGACTTAGCTCTTGCAATGAAGGAAACAGAGCAACATTGGCATCTATCGATTATTATTGGTACTGCAACTGAATGCTCATTGGCAGTCTACCAGTGAATTCAATTGACATGAAAAAAACCAACTCTTAAAGAGAGAGGTGCAGTTTAGAATGGGAAGAAGAATGGCCAAAAACCTGTACAGAAATTAGTACACGTCCTGCATGATGTATGCATTCGGCCAACTCTCATCTTGTGTCAGAAATGCTATTTAAATAGCTGTAGAAGCAATTCCCGATGATAGAATATAGATGTATCTCAATAAATGAGAATAATGTGGAAAATCAAATTCACTTCGGTCGCTCAAGTGATACTCATATTCTGTAATGTACACTGTAGAAATGTCCATCCACCACACATGTTGAAATATTACAAATTCTGATAATTTCGTAGAAATGATGTATAATCTGAAAACACGGACACATTATGTAAGAAATGATTGAAATCCAAATTATGTCAAAAAAGTGTAAAAATAGAGTTCTGAAAGTATTCAATGGGTGTGTAATCTGAATTTGACTCCGAACTGAGATACTGAAATATATGAATGAATGAATTGAGATGCACCCCGACACGAAAAGAGAATTGTTAAAGTATTATGAAAATGTGCTGTGAGAATGTAGTCTTTGATGTTTTTGTGTTCTTTATATTGCTCTTATTGTTTAGGAGCAAAAGGAAGACTTATTCCCCAAACACAAGTGGCCCACAGTGGATGCGTCATACTATGGGGGTAGAGGCCCTGGTGGAATCAAACGCATGGAGGTGATTTTAAATGTGTTTGAAATATGAAGAACAAAGAGCATTAGCCATTCCCCTTCTATCATGTTTGTCAAATAAGCTTTTCCTGATATTATTGCAAACCTGTCAACCTCGGCTAATAGCTGCCCTTAGAAATGATTACGATTCCCCTTACAAAGCAACGAAAACTCGTACAACAGCGAACCGCGCATGCGCACATCATGCTTTATCAATTCGACCGTACGCAGCGATGAAAAAAAAATATACGATTGAGGATGACTTTTGCTGGTTTGCCGTGACAATAGTAGCGATCGATGACGGCATTGTCGTTGGCTACCAGCGGGTGAGACGATCTGGATTTGAGCCAAAATGGTCTTTGTGAGATCGGTTCACAATTGTTCTTTTTTTTTTTTCCCCGTATAAAAGTTGTAATACGCCGTACATGATTTGAAAATGATTAAAAAAATGTATAAAATATGGGGAAAACGTACAAGTTGACAGGTATGTTATTGGCTTTTGAGCAGAAGCCTGAATGATTTGTGTTTAATGCTGACTGCTATTTTGAACGGTTCTATAATTCCCTCCAGCTAGTCTAAGGCCGCAGGTCCAGAAAAGCAGGCCCAGATCCTGATCCCGCCACCATCATGCTTTTCTGATGATGATCTTAAACATACCTTTTGGAATTATGGCGAAAAAGTTTCATTTTGGTTTAATTGGATCATAACATCTTCAGATCGGGCCTTGGACAAGGTGGAGGGAAGTATGAACAGTTCCATATTGCAGTCAGTGTCTGCAAAAAAAAAAAAAACCCTTAATCACCGCATATTATTATTTGGGATTAATCAGAGGCACTTTAAATGGTGTGACGTGTTCACATATTATTGGTGAATGCTGAACACAAACATATTCCAGGCATAGGAGGGTGTGCGCACTTTTGCAAAAAATGTTATTTCAGCTGTTTATTTTTCCTTACCATCTTGAAGAGTGTTGTCAGTTGAGTTGTACAAGTCATCCGTGGTGGTAAAAGGACTGAAACGATGTATCTTATATTTTTTATGTCACAAATTAACTGACATTTGAATCGGGGTGTGTAGACTTTATTTTTGTTTGTTTTGAAACATCCACTGAATGAACTTTACCGGTATAGGTCCGATGGGGGCAGAAAGGCTCCACGGAGGAAGGCTCAAGGCTGGAGAAAGCCAAGAACGCGGTGGTCACCATGCCAGATGAAGTGGAGGACGAGGCCATCGTACCTCGACCACCGCCAAGGCCTCCGCCCGTTTACAACCCCCTGCCAGAGCCCAAATGGTACACGCCCATCAAGGTGAGCCGTGCAGTGATCATTCCGGTACGCATATCAAACCTTTGAGAAGCATCCATGCAAGTCGTGTCTTTGTTTTTGACGTGATGCCGCAGGGTCGTTTCGATGCATTGTTGGCATTGATGAGAAGGCAGTACGACAGAGTGGCAATCATGAGGCCGTCACCTCGTGATAAGGTAAGACATTTACTCTACATGTAACTCATCGTGACGTTATCAAAAAATACTTTTTGGTATCACTGTAGTACATTGACTTGATTGCTCACGATGTGACACTTTATTCTATTGGTTGGTATTCTCTTGTTGGTGGATCTGGAGGTTTTGTTCGCTGGATGTTGCAATCATTCAAATCATTTCATTACAACGGTAGTGAACCTTTATAACAAACATTTTCAGTTAAATTAACTAATTGAAATAAGTATTCCAATTTATTGAACGCATCTTTTGCCACTGCACTGCATTCATTTGATAACATTAAGGTTTTTCTTTATTTCATATTTGATGTATATTGTGTATTGTATGTTCAGCATCTATTGAACGGATGTACCTTAGTCTATATTTTTTTTTATTCTTTAGATCCATATTTTTCCAAATCTTTGAGTTTTTTTTTTTTCCCCAAACGCTTGATTAAATTTTTTTCTCCCGTATTTTACCGCATTGGTCTTTATTGTCCATAGGGCCGCTGCATCAACTTCACGAGAGTTCACTGAGACACCTGAAACGGAAACGAATTACAGCATTACTAGTTTAGACCAAAGACATATTATATATACTGTGTGACGAAAATGTAAATAATTATTAAATGTTTTTTTTCTTACATTTATCCTGATGTCATTTTTCTCCGAAATCTTTCACTTGTTTCTTTGCAAAACAAAAGCACCCATAGTGTGCTATTTTTTTTAAACTTTATTTTATTGTCTTCTCACAAAGACTTCATTCAGTACAGGCACCAAGAAACACGAAATACACAGGAAAGACTGAACAAGCATACGAAAAGCATTTTATAAAACATTTAGACCATAAAAAGAGCTTTTTTTTTAACATGTAAAAAAAAAATGATGCAGATGTCCCCTTGTCATGAAGAGAGACATGGAGGATGACTTGTTTCCTATTTGTGTTAAAGCTGTACTCCACACACACTTCTATCAAAAGCTTAGCTGCTGTGTGCAAATTTAAAAAACAACAACACTTTACAAACCAGCACGGTGAATACTTAAGGAACATTCAGTGTTATACTTTTTTTTTTGATACAAAATACAAATTAATACTGTAGGAAGAGGAGTCAATAAGTCCAGTAAGAAAACACAGGTGAAGATGAAGCGCAGCGCTCAGCTTGTACGACATCGCACAACTGGTTCACCGGAACAAAGTTCAAAGTGCCACACAGGAGTTCATGTTAGAGCAATATTTCATTGTTGACATAAAAAAATAAAAATGAAGCGCTCAACAAGACAACAGGGCCGAATGTCCACTTCCTGGTCTCCATTGTGTTGCAATAAAAACAAATTGGTCCTTCAGTGGCTCCTCCGTCACCAGCATACGATTGGAGTGTTTTCATCAGCGATTGCTGAACATGATAGGAATAAGGCAAGTCCGCCCAACCTTTGCGACAAACTCTCTGCATTAAGTGCCTCAGAAGATAAAATGACGAGGCCGTGAAATTACACAGAAAGTGGAATCCTTCAGCATAGGAGGGCTCAAAATCACATATATCAGTTTGCAATTATTAGTCTGTGGAGACTAAATGATTTAACTGAGAAAATGCAGCTTCGGCTGTTCCAGGTCTGGTCCAGGGAATGTACTGTCTAGCTTCAATGTGCTATTTAACATGTTTATTTACACCTGGCAAAGTGGAAGAGATTGTCCTCATGACCGATTCTCTCGATGCAACAGGGAGGATCTAATAGGGGGGGGAAAAAAGTTGAACTTTAATATGAGGGTTCAGCTGGTGTGTGTGTGTGTGTGTGTGTGTGTGTGTGTGTGTGTGTGTGTGTGTGTGTGTGTGTGTGTGTGTGTGTGTGAGAGAGGACTCACCGGAGAGATCGACGACTGTCCTTCTCCATGTTGTTCTCTGGCCCTTCGCTCTCGTAAGAGGCCAGATGCAGCTCTGCACAAACAAATCACCACAGACAACTTTCAGTCATTGTCTCATGGAGGGGGGAATAACTACACACACACACACACACACACACACACACACCCCCCCCCACCCACCACGGAAAAACAAAACCCAAAAAAAAAAAAAAAAAAAAAAAAAAAAGTCCAAATACTAATGTACGTGTCTATCTAATGAGTTAAGCACACAAAAAAAAAGAGAGTGACTGACCGTCTTCGGCAAAAACCGGCGTGGTGACAAGATGCTGGAGGATTCTGCGATCTCTGTCGAACGGGCATATCACTTGACGCCACACCAGGAACTCGCTCACTTGCTTCGCTAGCTCCCAAAGTTTCTGGAAACAAAGAATTTACAATGAGTGTCATGTCCTGAGTTTCAGCGGTTAGCGTTTTATTTACCACAAGGGGGAGCTATTACACTCCTGTGTATGTGAGTGCGCTTATTTAACTCAGGCTGGATTGACATTGGGCCCAACTGAAACGAGTTTTTGAGATAAATGCCGATTCTGCGATTTGGTAGAATGAAAGTCAGATTAATTGGTCAATTCATTAAAACGGACATACAGAGAGTAAAATAAACTCTTTTTTTTGGTCTGTTAATGTTTGCAACAATAAACATATGAATTCCAGACCGAACATATGATGTTGTTCGGTCAGGGGGCAGGGGGATGTTTGCATGTCATTATCTTTGTTGCAATGTCTTAACGTGTAAAAAAAAAAAAAAAATTAATACGGCTGATTTTTGCCCATTTAAAAAAATGCTAATAGCGGCCAATTCATTAGAACAATCCTGATTTCTTGCCTTCAGGTGGAACAATTTGGGCAGCTGCCACAGGAGCGTAAATAGGAAAAAAAAAAAAAACACAGAGTCGTATATCTTTACACCGCAATCCGGCTTCTTCCAAATGTGCATAAAATCTGACGCATAATCAGACACCTGCCAGTGTCTGTGCAGCGCAAACACGCAGATTACATCTACCCAGTTAATGGCAACTAAATGCAGCATTTTGTGACCTATACACACCCGTGTCTGCCCATACGACTCAAATATACTTTAGAAAACATTCGCTTTAAACCTAAATGACAGTAAAAGCATGCACCATTAGTAAATATGATACATTTACATTCGAGGCGTGACCATTATCAGCGAAATAACTGCAGATGGCGGCCGATGGAGAAACGTGGCGTTCACCCTCATTTAAATAAATAGGAGGGAGAGTCAGCAAACACAACGATGGTGTCTCTCTCGAGTGGTGGGACCAACCTCAAAGTTGATGTGTCCGTTGGGCAGCCTGCTGGCACATCCTTCATTCAGGAAGTAGATGTCTTTAATGAGCAGGCTGAAGAAAGGAATCACAATCTTCTCCTGGACGCTGTGTGCGGTCTCAGACCTCTGGGTGGCGCCGCGGAGAGCGGTGCGATAGTTGCTGAAGTTGCTGGACGGGTCCATCTGGTGCTGAATGAGAAACGGACCAATGAGATATTATTAGACATTTGCTAAATAAGCACAAAGCGTTTTTAATGTAACAGCACAGTGGGACGGCCCGGGATGACATTTCGTGCCTGTGTGTGGGTTTTCTCACCTCGAGAATTTCAAACTTGTCGGTGTTGACTTTGCTCCAAGTCTTTTTCAGTCTGGCAACAGGACTCATGTTCATCCCAGCTGAGACACCACAAAAAAAAAAAAAAGATGAGATTAGCACAAGGAGTCCGTTTC
>NW_017806279.1:310429-377300 GCF_001891065.2 Hippocampus comes | reverse complement strand
AAAAAAAAAAAAAAAAAAAAAAAAAAAAAAATTTAATACGGCTGATTTTTGCCCATTTAAAAAAATGCTAATAGCGGCCAATTCATTAGAACAATCCTGATTTCTTGCCTTCAGGTGGAACAATTTGGGCAGCTGCCACAGGAGCGTAAATAGGAAAAAAAAAAAAAACACAGAGTCGTATATCTTTACACCGCAATCCGGCTTCTTCCAAATGTGCATAAAATCTGACGCATAATCAGACACCTGCCAGTGTCTGTGCAGCGCAAACACGCAGATTACATCTACCCAGTTAATGGCAACTAAATGCAGCATTTTGTGACCTATACACACCCGTGTCTGCCCATACGACTCAAATATACTTTAGAAAACATTCGCTTTAAACCTAAATGACAGTAAAAGCATGCACCATTAGTAAATATGATACATTTACATTCGAGGCGTGACCATTATCAGCGAAATAACTGCAGATGGCGGCCGATGGAGAAACGTGGCGTTCACCCTCATTTAAATAAATAGGAGGGAGAGTCAGCAAACACAACGATGGTGTCTCTCTCGAGTGGTGGGACCAACCTCAAAGTTGATGTGTCCGTTGGGCAGCCTGCTGGCACATCCTTCATTCAGGAAGTAGATGTCTTTAATGAGCAGGCTGAAGAAAGGAATCACAATCTTCTCCTGGACGCTGTGTGCGGTCTCAGACCTCTGGGTGGCGCCGCGGAGAGCGGTGCGATAGTTGCTGAAGTTGCTGGACGGGTCCATCTGGTGCTGAATGAGAAACGGACCAATGAGATATTATTAGACATTTGCTAAATAAGCACAAAGCGTTTTTAATGTAACAGCACAGTGGGACGGCCCGGGATGACATTTCGTGCCTGTGTGTGGGTTTTCTCACCTCGAGAATTTCAAACTTGTCGGTGTTGACTTTGCTCCAAGTCTTTTTCAGTCTGGCAACAGGACTCATGTTCATCCCAGCTGAGACACCACAAAAAAAAAAAAAAGATGAGATTTAGCACAGCGAGTCCGTTTCTGTAGAGAAACAATGCAACACAACCATATCCAATCGTATAAAACGCCAAACGTAAAATACGAAAATCTCCTTTCACAAAAGCCGCCATTTCACAGCTCTAAATTATAAATCACGCAAAGGCGGACCAGAGGGAAAGACCTTCTGTTCAAAAAGCCTTTGGCGCCAAAAAAAAAAAAAGATGAGATTTAGCACAGCGAGTCCGTTTCTGTAGAGAAACAATGCAACACAACCATATCCAATCGTATAAAACGCCAAACGTAAAATACGAAAATCTCCTTTCACAAAAGCCGCCATTTCACAGCTCTAAATTATAAATCACGCAAAGGCGGACCAGAGGGAAAGACCTTCTGTTCAAAAAGCCTTTGGCGCACGGACGGCCGTTGACACAAAGTGATTATTGCGAACTGTGTCACGCCAACGGAGGCTATTTAAAAATCCCACCCTGAGGTGGCGTTGTGCCTGCTTTTGTTTTGGCTCAGTGGAAACAAGAAATCAACCCGACAATGGATGCTGTTTGAAAGGCTAATTAGTTCGGCCAAGGGTGGGAATGTGATGACATCTTCGACGTGATCAGCATGGTGGAATCCAAAGCAAAAATGAACTTAAGAGGTTAATATCCGGTAACCAAGCATTCTTGTTGTTTGTTTCCGTGCTTCTTGTTATAATATATAAGTCTACCACGATGTGGAAAAAAAATGCAAAACAACAGAGTGATTTTTTTTTTCCCGGTGGGGGTCGAGTTGGAGACGCCGACCATAATGCTGACATTTGGCGGAATTCTCGAAACTCCCAAATAATCATATAAGCCGCCTCATTTGTTGGAAGAATGATCGAGATGACTCCCAGAGGGTCCAAATACTCACTGATGATTGCCATGAGGGAGTTAAAGTTCCCAATGTTGTAACACTCCTGCGCCACGTCGATGAAGAACTCGATGATCCGCGCTCTCTGTTTCTTTTTCACCGGCTGGAATGTGAGAACGCAGAGTTTAACGCAGAGTTTAACCCAAAGGCTTGACCTCTGTCAAATCGTCACAAGTGAACAACGAACGTACCATACAGATTTCTGTGGCCACAAGGTAACTCAGTCTGTTGAACCAGTTCACGTACGTTTCCAGGTTGCTGGTCTTGCGCTTTCGGAAGAAACCCTGAGAAACGCAGACAACATGGTCAAAAACACGAAACTAAATAAATAAATCATGGATAGATAACGAGGATTGCAATGAAAGCCTCCCCCTGGGTGCCTTGTGGTTACGTTCATTTGAAGATACAAGTGCACATCCATCTACTGAGCCCTTGAGAAATCTCTCAATCATAATATTCATATCTGTCCGTTTTCTGTCTTGGCTTGGCTAAGTTGAGCGTCGTGATTTATTATATATATTTTTTTTAATCTTGCCGATGTTAATTATAAATGACAAAGACAGGCTGTCTGCCTATTTGTCACTTCCTGCTGGACAGGATCTTGAGAGCCCTCACTCCCACACAAGCGCTCCTACACAATGACATCTCTGACGTGTCCTCTGTTTCGTTTTGTTTTGGGTTTTTTTTTTTTTTTTACATCTCATTTGCATCTGCCTTCGCATCACCTGGCTCACATGTGGTGTTTGTGAGGGGGGGAAATCTGTTTGCTGATGGTACTTTCGTGTAAAAAAAGGGTGCCGTTATGTAATACGATATAAGACAACTGTATTTATATCGCGCAGCAGCTGTCACAAAACACTCCGTATAATACAATAACAATAATACAACAAAAGGAAGTGAAAAGAATCAATTATAAACAGAAGTTCAGTACTTTAATATGAACTCTAAAATGTACGGGGAGCCAGTGAAGGAAAGCCAGAAAATGGGGGTTATATGCTCCCTCTTATGAGCTCCAGTTTGGAGGACAGCAGCAGCATTTTGGACCAACTGGAGACCTTTGATGGAGGACTGGCTTATTCCAAAATAAAGTACATTGCAGTAATATAGCCGAGATATAACGAAGGCATGGATTACTGTTTCTAAGTCCTGCAGTGAAAGGAAGGGCTTTACCTTAGCCAGCTGCCTAAGATGAAAGAAGCTGGATTTAACAAACAGCACCAAATTGCCAGTGCAGTTTCAAATCCCTGTCCAATTTAAAATTTGGCTTCAGAATTAGCATTTTTGATGGCACCTCACGAGCTATTGGTAGGTGCTGGGGGTGGACTGGCCACTCGACAACACTACTCAGGGTATGCAAGCAAAATGCAAAGACGGTTGTCATGGTTCTGTTTGTGGCCAACAGGTGGCACTGTAGTGTTCCGCCTGCAGCTGCACACCTGTTGGTCATTGTGTCATTAGTTTGTTTGTTTAAAAGGACTCCCGGCACGACCGCTCGCGGTCGGGTCATTGTTGCTGTTTGTTTGTTGCTGTGTGCACGTGTCATGTTTGGTTTTCTGTCTTCGGTTTTTGCTGCTTTGATTTCTTGTGCTTTTGCTGGACTTTATTTGAATGAGTTTTTGAATTAGTTTCTCCTGCGTATTCCTGTTTGTATTTTTGTGACATACATTTTGGTCAGCCACCCTGCTCCTCCCTGCCTCCCTGCTTTCTGGGGTCCTCCAACTACCACCTCGCAAAACATGACAACAGTGCTATTTTTCACCAGCCTAATACTACCGCATTCATTCATATTCACTTTCTGCAGTGTATATGTGACAACATATTGTATATGTATCTCATATACTCTGTATTGATATGTTTTCTCCGGGTTTGGATTTGAGAATGCATTTCCAATACATTTGCATGAATGGAAAGTCACTGCAAGGATCGAAAGTTCGACTCGTTTGAAACACACTGCTATTATTCCGAATGCTTTGGTGCAATTTCTACGGCTGGGTCCCGGTTCAGCTGTCCCAGTTGTTTTGTAGCCAGAGGCAGATCACACCCTCCATAGGTTATAGAATAGATCATTCACATTGTATTTCGCGCTCAAGTGTAAAATGCATAATGAGAATTAAAAAAAAAAAAGAAGTAAAGCTTCTTGGCCTTGGTGATGCAATCCCGGGCATGCTTACACAACAGTGGTGGCACACAGCTATAATTCAAGACTCCTCCCCATACTAACCCTTGTACCAAATGGTCTTATATAACTGGCGAGGTGCCTGACACACAATGACAGAGCACTGGTCCGCTATGGTGCTGTTTGCAAGGCACCCTTCAGCTGACTCACAGCACACACTCGCACGTCAGACGCTCCCAGAGAGGGCCTCTTTCCCCATTGTGTTTGATGTACTTTCAAAAACTACTTTGAATAAAAACAAGTCCAGCGATATTCACACTCGGCAGCCAGGAGGATGCTTCATGTGGTTTCTGAAGCAATTCCTCTCTCCAAATGAGATGCGAAGCCATCGACCAAAAATAGAAAATAAAAACACTGAAATGAACTGCTTGCTTGATTTGATGTTGTTAATTACAAACCGAACAAACCGCAAGCAGTCAGTGACTGATTTTTAAAAACATTACGCAACACTGCATTCATATCTATGGATAAAATAAAATAACACTAGTGTGCGGTTGCAATGTGTCTGCTTTGTGTCGATTTGGTGCCCACTGCCGTACGACATGATAACATTCAGTGCACACACACAGACTACCTTGTGGTTCTCCAGAGGGTCCTTCAAGGCAAAGGTCTGGATAAACTCTTCAGGGCCGATAAAACTCAGCCTGTCCTGTGAAGGAAAAACAAAACAAAATTAAAAAAACATGAACAACAATAATATCAGGAGCAGGATGCTGATGAAACTACATCTAGAAATATATATATATATATATATATATATATATATATATATATATATTGTTTTTACAGAAAATGTGAACAAACGTGATACACCCCCCTAATGTGTACAAATTACACATGCAAAGAACCAAAAAAAAGTGCTTACCAGTTCAATGTGTGTCAGCTGTTGAGCGAGGATGAAAGGGTCATCACACACGCTCAGTACGTCGGTTCTTAGCGCCAATTCCCTTTTGCTCTTCAGGGAGGCGGGACGCTCGCTCGCCACGGCGCTCAACGCGGCCACCGCCTCCTCGTATTGGCCGAGGGCGGACAGGCGTTTAATCAAGCGCTGGGTCATCTGCTGCATGGCCCGCCAGGAGTACTGGTGCAAACGATGACATTCGAACGATACACACTTTATTTAAGAAGTTAAAATGTATTTCTGTTTTTGTGAGGAAGTGGCGTGGAGTGGCTCACAAAGTGTTTCAACGAAGGAGAAAAACATGACACCAACCTCGTCCCCTCTGGCAACGTGGTGCGTCATGTCCTTGAGACAACGCATCATGCGCTCGTCCCTGAAGTCATACGGGAAAGTCTCGGTCCATTCCGTCAGCAGCTGAACGAGCTTTGGCGCCACCTCGCGGAAACGGATCTGGAACGACACATGTGACATCATAAATGGTTTTTCCCACGTAGGTTTCGTTGGCAAAATCGTAATAGTCACTCCTGATCTTCATTGCTCTGTTTTGTCCCTTTAACAAATACCACCTCAAGCAAAGATTTTATCAAAAATAAAGCCGAGAGTTTATTCCTCAGCATAGGCCACTCAAACATGATGAACAGTTTGTACATTAAAACTGCACTTCCAAAAAAGTTAAATATAACTGAACATCATATCGGCACTGATTCTTTTGTTCACCACCAGGGGGAGCCCTCCGTAATTTAAGAATCACTGATGAAATCAAGCCATAAAAGAAAAAGCAGTGTGAAATACTTTGGGATGTAATTGTCCCCCAAATATAATCATGATAAAAAAGCAAGTAGCAAATATTTGAAAACTGACAAATAGGAAGAAGTATTTCATGCCGTTTACAACAGTGATTCCTCATTAGTGTGCCATAAGAGATCATTAGTTGTGCGGTGTGCTGAGAAATGACACAATTTCATTTCATGAATTAAATAAGAAATCATTTCGGACCTTAAAGAACTCAACGGGTCCAGATTTCACACTAAGTAGCTGTCAGGAGGTTTTGATCAAATTATTTTCTTTTGTCAAATACACGCCTCGGCTTGGTATGCAGTGTGTTTGTCTGCGCTCGTGTGACTGCTACGCCTCCACCTGGTAAGAACCTAAATCGGTTCCGATGGTAACAATGTGGGAACTCGCATCTCTTCAGACAAACTGTGTGTAGGAGAGGGTGTATAAATAATCCGCCCACCTTATCCAGCAGGGTGTCTCCGGACCTCTGCTGCTCCACGCACAGGTGACAAACTCGCGTCATGAGCTCGTAGGGGTGCAAGAAGAGGCGTGAGCTCAGCAAGAAGGTGAAAACGTACGACCTCTGACCATGTGAAGGACACAGAACACAAAAGAGTGAGCCCTGAATGATAAGGAGCGTGTTTATGAAGCCGAGAGAGGGCGTGCGACTTACATCGGGGTAGTAGTCCACGGTCGGGACCAAGTGTTGGATCAGCGCCTCGAGGGACGCCGAAACCAAACTGTTGTCGTGGTAACACATTTCCCCATAGCTGGCGGTGATCCCGTGTCCGTAAAGGCGACTTTTGGCGGCGGCGCTGCTCCGACAGGACTGTTCGCTGCCGCTGCTGGTGCTGGTTTGGCGGTGCACTCGTGCGGGACAGGTAGTGCTGTGCTGACGCGGGCTGTGAGGCTGCGCGCCGGAGTGCAGCTTCTCCGAACCGGCACTCCTGCTGCTGTAATGACGCTCCTTGGTGCTTCCGGAGTCCGCGGCTACGCCGCAATACATGCTGTGAGCGTGCGGTATGTCATATGGGTTCTCTGCCGCGGAACAGCCTCCGTTGTAGGTGCTTTCCTTCTTGACAGAGGCGCAGTGGCGGTATGGGCTGTGTGGCTGCTGGTAGTTGTTGTTGTTGCTGCCGTAAAGTCCGCAAGGGTTGAACTTGCCGGCATATGGGGTGATGGGAGGCATGGTCAACTGAGGAGAGAGAGAGAGAGAGAGAGCACAAATCAACTTTTCATCATCTTCAAAGAGCATTTTGAGGCTGTTTTGTTGGGTTTTACTTTGATCCATCCATTAACTAATTCACTCCCAAAGACGTTTTTAAACGTCTTTTCAGACTTGGTCCAGAATTGGCTGGTACTGAATGAGTTAACTGAAAAGCCACGCAAGCACGGGTTAAAAAAAACAAACAAAACTATTTACCTGCCTCTGTTTTGTTTTTGTTTTTCCACCACATGCAAACTACCAATCAAATGGTGTGCTTTAAATGTTTTGTTTTAAGTTAGAACCATAGGTTGGGTAAACGTGAATCCCCAAATCCCTCCATTCAGCTCTTGTGCAACCTGTTGACTATACCGTGAATTGGAATGTGGTCAATCTTTAAGCGAGGCGTAGGTTGTGCAAATATCGTGAAAGCTGATCACTCAAAGTAGAGATTCAGAAGTGTGTCAAAGTAATTACGCTTAAGTCGCGTACTCGCAAGCCCCCCCCCTGCATTCCCTGGGGCTTTGAACTTTGTCGACACCCCCCCATGTGGAAATTCACTCTGCCTTACATGTTTCTATCCTACACACGTTGCCGTTTACATTGCGATTGCACTTTTTACCGCTTTGTTCAACCCGAAAGGAAAAACAAAACAGGCAGAAACACAATCTTGGGACAAAAGTGATTTTATTGTCTTAATGGTGAAGATAATCGGATCCCAGGAAGGTAAGCTGATCCTAAACCAGCACCGAGGCATGCTTTAACTCTGGAGCCATGCTCATCCTGCCTTAGGACCATATGCCAGTGTAAATCAAGCCGGAGCTTTCACGCACGCGCAGGCAAGGCGCATACCTCAAACACGGATGCGCGTTTGCGTGTCAAAAAAAAAAAAAAAAGAGACAGAAGCCCGCAGGAATCCACGAGCTTTTTTTTTTTTTTTTATTTGGCCATCAGAGTAGGCTCTGCTTCGGCCAATATCAAGCACACAATCTCCCACACTTGGCGTCGTGCCAGTGTCAGCCATCTCCAGCGGCAGTTTGTCTCTGGACAATCTGCAGTCCTTCCTCCTAACCAAGTTAAAAGATGACTGTGGCTTGACATTACTCGCTCAACTTACAAGACGTCATCCGGAAAAGAACCATAAAGGTGGTCGACTCCACATGAGAAGCAAACACATTATGACCGTCTTTGTAAGAGGGGGAGGGGAGGGGCATCTAAAACACTTGGCTCTTCCGAGATGGAATTCCTTCAAAGTTGACCCCAGTGCAATTTAGTACTTCCATAATGCAGCTTGAAAATCTTACACGAAATTGTAGGTTGGACAACTTAATGATGACATTGGAAGCATAATTTAAAGCTAGCATTATCCTCGGGTCTGAACTCCGAAAGACGACGGCCTTTGAAAAGTAATTTGATGTGGGAATAAAAGTGCAATAAATGCCCAAACCGAAGACCGCAAGGATATGGGCTCTCTGTTTCGTCAATGACTATGTTAATTCCTACGCTTTAAAGTTGATTTACCCTTTAATCTGGAAGCATTTATTTTGATGACACCACAGACAATAACTTTTCCGTAGGCCAAAAAAGTTAAGTGGTACTCTCGGTTCATCAAAAGGTTAAAAGTGAAGTTGAGGAGGAGCTGCAGGCCATCATCATCTTCCGAATGCATCTCAAAGAAACACTTTGACAACAACACCATGTCCTGATTTGAACATGTGATCTACTTTGGGGCCATTGAAAAAACCTCGTCGGTCCGAGAATGTTTGTCTTTGCGTTGTACGTTTCCAACTTTCAAGCCAAATGCTCATTCTTGTTGTGACAATGCTGATGAAAATGACTTTGAGCATTGGATGGCGTTGGCGTGTTGACTCGACGTCAGTTGGAGCGATCGGCGGCTCGTTCGTGAAGGTGCTTATTACGTATTTGTTTTCGTTTCATGTATAAAGCCATCCATTGTCTTTATTTTGTTTTATTTTATCTTATTTTATTTGATGTTGTTTTTAACATTGTATTTGTGATTTTAACTGCTTGTTTAAGGTGTCCTTGAGTTCTTAGAAAGGCGCCCACAAATAAAATGTATTATTATTATTATTATTATTATTTTTTTTTTATTATTATTATTATTATTATTATTATTATATAAAGCGATTCAAAACTACTGACCCGCTTCCAAAGGTTCTTGAGGTTCCCGTTTTTTTTCTTTGCGCAATTATCCAAGCTGTATTTTTAACCCTTTGAGGGACAGCGGTCACTACAGTGGACAGTTTATCATGTTATCAGGTTATAGAGTGCATCAAAGGGTTCAATCGTTTTGGGTTTTTTTCCCCCACTTTTGACCCATGAATAACAGAAAAGTGGCCCAGCGCAGATTTAGACTTTTTTTTGTGTGCGTGTCAGCCAAACTTTCCTGCGGTTAGTTTGATAAAAATCCCTGGACCTTCACCACATTACTTTGTCCAAATCATATTATGAGATTTACAAAAAAAAAAAAAAAGGTAGAGCCAGCTATGTTGAGAGGTGGGGGTTGCGGAGGAGGAAGGGAGGGGGTGGTCTTCCGACAATGGCGGTATTATCTGTCCTGTCATGGTCTTAACAATCGCACAAAGACCCGCGGGAAGAGATCAGAGCAGATCTCACACACAGCAGCAGCTTTCACACACTCTACCACCGCCAGGCTGTGTGACGCCGCCGCACCGTTCGGGAGGCTCGCATCAGTTTCGCATCACTCAGAAGTTGGACGGAAAATTCAGATCGCATATATCATCTGCACTGACCTAGACTATAAAGCCACACTTAAGATTTGTGAAAGGGCCATAAACAAACTAGCATTTGTGTTGGTGGCAATGAAAGAAGTGCCTATCGAAACTCATTTGCAGATCCGAGCAGATATGGTAAGCACATGCTGCAGGGTGGGGGCGAAGGTCAGCTACAATCTAGATTTTATGATGTTTAAACATGCGCAGCTGGCTCGGTCGTTGAACTGTAAATTGCCTCCAGAGAAGGCCAGAAAACTCCTTGTTACATCTAACATGACCCACAAACAGGCTGCTGCCAAACTGTTGCATAAGATGGATGGACTTTGTGCAAGTACGTTTTAGCCATCAAATACATTTTTCATGTTTTTTTCCCCCCCTAAATGAGTTAACGTGATGATACAAAAAAGATCGTGCATAATGATACCGAAAGGAAATACTGATTTGTTTTTTTAAAACATTGTGTCACAAAGGAAACATTGACCTAATGATCATTACAAGCGACATGACGATGTGGATATTTATGAACGTGTAAAATTTGGTGCGTGGGTGTGGTTTTAATTTGTACCTCATGTACTTTGGCACTAATTGACAATAACAAGTACGTACAGGGCAGGCTTGTTTTTCTCAAGGCGAAAACCTTCACCGTCAGCCCTATTAGTAACAATAAACAAGGTTAAAGTGCTGGTTAAAGTCCGAGCACATCACATTCTCGTGGTTTCCTCAAGGCAGGGGACCTTTTGAAAACGGACTGTGAAGACACGCACAAATCACTCGCTTTTATCAACCTTGCCTGCCAAAGAAAGAAGAAGAAGGGCATTCTCCCCTTTCTTCTTCTCACCCACTCTTTGCACTGACTGCTCATATTTGGTTGTTGTTATGATTCATCACAAAATACTTACAGAAGGCACTTATATTTTGCACCTCCCACAAAGCTGAATAATATATTCGAAACACCTCTCACTTGTGCCTTGATCTCTTTCAAGTGTCTTTTTTGCCTGACTGATTGGCTAAAATGGTAATCGGGTTATGAGTTCAGGCATGAGGAAAAAAAATGTGTTTTGATTATTGTTTTGAATTCAAGAGTACACTGGGAGCCTGAAATATCTCGATTTTTGTCACAGTCCGAAATTGTAGTCCAACCTCTTGAAACAAACAAATCCACGTGAGGTTGTTTGTGTGACTTCGGTGATGCCGTCGAAACAAGTTTCTGCAGCAGATCACTGGCGTCACATCTGATATCTTATTTCTCTTCTTGACTTTTCAAGTATGAGAACCTGCCTCCGTCTCTATACACCCACAATCTTTTTTTTTTTTTTTTTTGGCCGTCTCACTTCGGTAACAACGCCACCGCGGCTCCAATGTCGTCATCACCTGTGCGAAGGAGCCAAAAGTAGAACTCAAACTGGAGACAAGAATCCAAACTCATACCGATTAGATTTGAAGCTTCTCTTTTCTGTTCCGCCAACACGCACACGTATATCCCAGTGTATGTGCACCACAACTTACAACCGTTCATCCCCCCCCCCCCCAATGATCTGTTAGGTTAGTACAGTATTAACCTCGAGTCAAGGGGGATAAAAACATTATCTCCATTCCTACGAGGATATGATAAATAAACCCAAGCTTTGCACAAGGTCTTTTTGCCCTCTCACTCGTCCACGAAACGAATGACAAACGGATTCTAACTCCGTAAAAAAATGAGTGAGAATGTGTCACTTTAAAAGGTGAAACGAGATTATTTTTAGACCAGGTGCACCGAGGGGTGCTTTTTGGCTTACCTTTATGTAAATTATTAAGTGTTGCGGGTGTAATTTTAGGAGCTTCCGTGCAGTCTGTCAGGTGGGCTGAGATGAAACGTTAAAAAAAAAGGGGGGGGGGGAGACCGAGGGAGGGGAAGCCTTTTAAGCATTTTTTAACCACAACTTGGCCAGAAGCACACACAGTTTTTTATTCTCCCCGATTCTTTTTCCCCGCGGGCACACACAATCTGTTATTCACTCTCTCTCACTCACATACACAGCCAAACACAAACACACGGGCACCATGGCTGGTCCACATTATGGGCTTGTGAGTGAGTCAGAACACAGTAAAGTCAGAGCTGCCTGCCTGTGAGAGAAAAAAAAAGCCATGCTGTGCAACCACAGTCTCCTCGCAGGTGCTGGAGAGCCATGTTTGTTTGTGTGCGACTACAAGTCTAATTATAGCCTCTTGGCTGTGGTAAACAAATAACAACAAATGAGACAAGTGTATAATAAGCGTGTGTACAAAGTTTTACGTAACAAACTTGACTTGATGCATTCACTTTTGCTTTGGATGTTTGAATTAAATTACGACTTTAAGACAACGTAATTACGACTGTAAAGAGTAATTAAGTGTTTTTAGTTGCACACACAAAAAGCATCCAAGGGTTGATGTACTAACGGGTAAAGATCAAAACACTTAACTACCTACCTTTGGTGCGTTACAACGTAACGTCCGAAGCGGAGTTTGAGGGCAAAAAAATAAGCCAAGCTCTTCGTACTTTCCACCCGGTTGCTCGGACACTCTTATCGCACGCGGATAAAGCTGCACGGCGTGTTCTGTGCTGATAAGTCTTTCATTAGGTTATCCGCGTTGTTCTCTGCTCCATTGAGTGCCTCCTCTGCTGTTATTTGAGTAGCTCTCAAGCAGTGGCGACTCGTCATGACTCTCAACCAGACCTATTCAAATGACACCCACAGAGCCGCGAAATCTGACCAATCATCGCTCGGTAGGCGGTTCCACCAGGCGCCCAGTGGACCAATCGCAGCGTGAAGTGAAAAAAATCGAACTCTACCTACGTGTCGATTGGCTTGCTGGACGCCAGTCTTGTTTTTTTTCCAGTCATAGACGGAGGCAGCAATGTTTTTTTTTTTTTTTAAATATTTTTTATTTTATTTTTTCCGGAAGTGGAAGGTGCAAGGTTTGACAAGCTTTTTTGGGTGGATGTTGTCAGTTAAAGCTTGTTAAAATCAAATGTTTCTGAAAACGTTGCCCTTCCAACACATTTTACTGTCAACACATTGAGTAACTAGAGTCATATGACCCACAGCAGTTTGAGAATCACCAAAAATGTCAGATTTTCGGTTCCCCCCCACGCCCGGAACGTGGCCGAGCTGACATTTATCGTAATTGCCTTAAAAAAAAAATTCCATTTACACTTTTGAAAAGTGCTATCAAATATGAATGGAAATTAAATGAAATGCCAGTTTCAGTCATGAAAAATACCACCGATGCATATAAATACAGGAATTACAGCTGTTGGAGTAAACAAACATACAAACACAACATGTAGTGATGGAAAAAGTGGAATTTGGAGCACTTTTCTTTATGCGAACTGGATGCAACGGTAGAAACATTGTGTGACTGGCTTTTAAAAACATCCAGTGGGGCTTTGATATCGTTTTGCTGCCAAGAGAACTGATGGCCAAACCACAGTCAATCCAATAATACCCTATATCAGACTGCCAACAGGACATTATTTTTCACATTTTCCTACAACAGGAATATGTTCAGTAATTGCTGCTGACAGAGCTCCCCATAGGTAAAAGATATTCCGGAGGAGTGTTGTTGTTTGGATGACACTACACAATATAATACATACATCTAAGACTTAATGTTTATAACATCTTCACCACAACTCCATCCAGCTTTCTCATCTCATCTGAATTCTGATTATTAAACATGGTCAGTCTACAAACCTCTGTACCACACACACCTCATCTCAGCCTTGTCCGTTCATTTGCATCACCTTACATAAACAAGAGTTCTACGTAGTATGGCTGAGCGTTGAGGTTGTGGGATGAATTCATGGTTTTGATCGCTGACGCCTCTTCTATTGTGACACATGTTGTTCAGGCAAGAATAGATGATCTTTGGCTCGATCAGGCTGCGGGTGGGGGCCGGTGGGGGGGATTCTCATCATTAGAATAAACCAACTCCTACGCCACTCACTCCACTGGCTTCTTTTCAACCCGCTCTGACTGTGCGTGGATTGTGATCACATTGCATCTAAAGTACAACGCTCTTCCGGTTGAGTTTTCACCTTGAGGGCTGTGACTGTGATGCCAACGAGCTTCTCTTTCGGGAGAAGTTTCTGTCAGGGTGGTCTATTATATCAAAGACATCATCAGCCTTAGAGCACAATTCCCTCAGTCATTTTTGAAGGTTTTAGGAAAACAAGAAATAAACAAAACAAAACCCAAGTAAGCCGAGGGAGAACATGAAAACTCCATACACGTCAGCTGTAGCCTTGATTCAAACCTTGACCCGAAGTACTGTGTGGCAGACGTGCTAACCGCTAATCCTTATAATTAATTTCATTGTTTAATGAAAGACCTTTCGACTTTATCATACACATTGAAATTTATATCCACCTGAATCCAATCCATATTCTGCATTTGGGACCACTGGGAATTCGGATAAACTTTTGGAGATTTGGAGGTGCAACATTCCAGTCAAACGTCAACAAATATAAACATGGCTGACAACCACAACAATCTATTTGTTTTGTGGACTGCAGCAATATTACTTTAATTGGAATAAAAAGAAGATACCTCAATATAAAGTAATTCAAATTTCCAATTGCTCGAATAATTGTAATATTTCAGTGTATTAATAGTGTCTTGTATTATATTAATAGGAGTAGTTACGCACTAAGTAAAAATATTTTTGAGAGTTGTCTGATTTTCCTCTTCATTTTATTTGCAAAGTGATCATAAAAATCGCGGCCTTTTGGTTGCAAGGTTTTTGTTTTGCACCTTTTTGCATTTCTGGTAATCATTGACAAAACAAATGATGTCAGCTGCCCGCCACCAGTGCGCCATCGTGAGTGCGGGTGGGATCACAATGACAGCTGGCTGAGATCATTACGATGTGGGATGGGGGGGCCGAAGGGTTGGAGAGGGACTCCCACAATTGGGGGAAGGACGGAGGGCGGGGTACAATGTGAATTTAGCGTGGAATTCTTGTGAAGAATGTGTTCACTATAGCTCCACTTTTGTGTTTATTTTCATTGCTGACCTGCAGCGGGTGACAAGTGAGCAGATAGTCCCGATCGCAGGGGTGAGGGGGGGGCTGTTTAGGTGGCGTGGAGGAAGGGGGAGCGGAAGGCGGGTGACTCACAGGCTTCCAGTAAGAGCCCTGTCTCAGCTACTGGAAGCCCCCGACCCATCCTGCGTTGAGACAATACATGGCCAATCATCAGTGGGATTTTTTTTTTTTCACTTTGCAGCACAGAAACAGCAGAGAGGTCGTAAAAAATAATATGAAGCCGCCAATTACGGAGGCGGCAGCTGCTGTCCAGCCTTTCTTGGACTAATGGGTTTGATTGCACATGCCCACGTGGAAGCAATGAGGTTCATCAATTCAAAAACCGTTTTTCGTGGAGGTGTCACAAGCTTTTCGCGTTTCTGCATAACACTTGCCATGTTTTGGTCTGCCGAAAGAGAAGTTTAAAGATAGCTTTGACAGAAACATGAATCATACGTGCGGGACTCATCACTCCTCTCTCTTCCGCAGAAATAGACTCAAACACATGCACAGTGGGCACCATTCACTGATTTGTCCGCCTGTTCTGCTCTTTATTGGAAGTGACCCATCTTTCTGCGTGACCCCCGTGACCTGCAAAGTGAGTTTCTATAGCAACTTTGAGACAGCAAAGTGGATCACTTTTACCCACTCAGGATGAGCATTCATGGGAAAAAGAGCTGAGGCTGGTGGACGGAAAATCCTTGGACATAAATCACTGCAGCAACGAGAGCCCTTCTCTTACTTTTGGGGTGTTTTATTCAGTAAAAACAGGAAATACATTTTTTGGGTCACATGACAGATGTTAAAAGTGGGGAACAAATTGGATGAATTTGAGCATTTCTCCCACCCGTCCATTTAAATTCAGCAAGGACCTTTTTGTAAACGATCGTTACAGACCATTGTAAATGTTAACACTGTTCAATATTGACATTGCGAATCCTTGTGAATTCAACCTTGTCTCTCAAGGCACTCACCACATCAGATGACAGTTCGCTCAGCTTTTTCAATTTCTTCTTCTGGAAATCTGGACGTTGCCTCTCGCAGGTCAGTCATGATACGTCGGTGCTCGTTGGTTATCCCGAGAACACCACACGCGATCAAAACAATCGGCACACATGCCCGATTTTCCCATACATTTGGTCTCTCTGAAAAATCGGTACGTGTGTACCCATCTTAAGGCTGGAGCATCACTTGCACTCACTCGCCCACTGTGAAAAAAACAAAAACATTCCAAAGTCACCGTTCCAACTCATGAGACGCTGCTGCCCTACAAGGTGTTTCCCGTCAACATCCCTCAATTCTTTTGTTTGCTGCCCTGTACTTGGATATGATGACAACGCTCGCTGCAGAAGCAAAACTCCCGGATAACATCCTCTGAATGCACCCCTGAATCAATGAATTCATCAATCTGGGTTTAGCATAAATCCTTGAACATTCTTCTCAATTTTAACCCCTTTCAGGGACAGCGGTTACGACAGTGGACAGCTTATCATGTTATCAGGTTACAGGGTGCATGAAAGGGTCCAGTCCAAGACATGTTGGACGGTTCTGTGCTTCCAACTCGGTTAAAAGAATTTGGAGAGCGCCTCTTGATTTTTCCGCACGACCGTGCACATGTGCACATTACAGGGCCCAAAAAAAGGAATGATTGGGTTGGTTTGAAAGAACTCGCGCAGAACCCTGAACTCAACCCAGGTGTGATGGTCAGTTGGTCATGGTTACGTCGATCAACAAATGGCAAAGAATGAACGTCTGCGAGATACAAAGGTAAACTATACAAGCCAAAAATGCCGTCACACTTTAAACAGAAGTGGTCACCATGCCGACTGACAGAGGAGGGTTTGAATTCTGGATTTTTTCATTTTTTTTTTCCCCAAAAGTCACTTCAGTTGAAAACAAACAATTAAGAATGTTCATTTGCGGAACAAATCGTTTGTTCCCACTCTCTGGATAAATGACGGATTAGCTTCTTCTTCCTCTTCGAAGTTTATACTCCTCCACCTGGTTTGTGTGGGACTGCGCTCATGTTCGCTATTGATGGATAACAGCGGGGGGCCAGAGGGCCCGTTTCCTGCATGTGCCCTTCACTTCCATGTCACACACACAGATATCCTCTAAGGATGGAGGGTGGTTTGGCACAAATGCACATCAACTTTCACATGGGCGACCTATATTGGCAAACATACAAAGCACACCATGCCTTACATCCTCTGTGGAAAAAAAAAAAAACTTTCGATTTCCTCTTGTTCTAACGGCAAAAAAAAAACATTCGATATCCAGGACAGAAAATAATGAGTTTTGACAAATCTGCTTGTGTATCCTCGTGTATCTGGGCAGTAAGAGACGCACTAGTGACACGCGGATAGCTTGCGGGAGTTCCATTTTTAATGGCTTGCTGTCTAATTCTAAGAAACGCCTTGAAATGGAGCTCAACATATGGGCCGAAAGGAAAGTGGACGTGGTCAACTGACAACACATCATTTGAATTGGCGCTCACCTATTGCTTTGTTATTTCACCAGAGTGCAAGCGAGGCAAGACTTACTTTGCGGGTTTGCTTGTCAGCACCGAATTGCTTTTTTTCCTCTCCTATAATCACAAAACCGGCGCATCGTTTTGTCCAGCTTGCTGGCTACAGCAGGTTGACGTGCATAGAAGTCACGTCTGTGGGAATCTGTGTCGCCTGGCTACCTGTGTACCCAACACAGACCTTTTATTAAACAGCGTAAACTCATCATACCGTCCACGACACTGCTGTTTTTGTTTCGAGGCAAAAAGAAGCACTAGCCCTCGTCTTCCCCTGCACTTTATATCTAAATTCCCCCACAATGCCGTTTCCCAATAAAGTGTTAAAGGCAGCAGAGGTCAGAGGTAGGATGTGAGCTTGCCCACATGCTTAGTAAAAACACAAGCCACAATCCATCTGGTAGTGAGCACAGCCTGCAAGTGTTTTGATTTAGTTCTGTAATTTTGCTGGAGCTGGAGCGGTTTTTACTGTAAGCCACTCCTACACTGTCTGCAGATGTGCTACTTCACCAAAGATGAACTGGGAGGGAGCTCCACATACACTTAGCAGCGTGTACGTATACAGAAAGTGTGTGGTGGGGCTGTCGGGGTGGTGGGGGTGGTATGTTTGCAAAGACAGAACTTTTATTTTATTTTGTAGAGACCTTGTTTTTTGTCAGATGTTATCCTTCAAATGTTAGTCGGGTCTTAGGTTTGAGGCTAACAATTATGGTCTGAATTGAGTTGAGGGTAAATTTTGAGGTGTGGACATAACTGCGGTGGTTACGGTTTGGGGAAAGGGCCAAGGAATGCAGCAGGCAAATTCAAGTCTTCACGTGGGAATAATAAGAGGAGAATGAAATGGAAAATGATTGCTAGTAAGCAGGCTGCAGATATTTTTATAAATCTCCCCCATCAAAAAAATGTGACTGTGAGCAAAATTTGTGCTACAAGTTGATGTCAATCCATCCGTTTTCCAGCACTTATCCTGTTCAGGGTTGCGGGTGAGGTGGAGTCGATCCCAGCTGACATTGTTTGAAGGGCGGGGCACGCTAGTCAATCACGGGGAGCTCAACCTTGGTTTCATCGGAACATAACACATTTTCCCACATGTGTTTGGAAGATTTTATTACAGTCCACTGAAACCAAGGCTGAACTTTTTGGGCCATAATTCTTCAAGGTATTTTTGGCGCAAACATCAAAAGAAAACCGCACCTACAGTCAAGCATGATGGTGGTGGCAAAATCACGCTTTGGGGCTGTTTTTCTTTAGCTTGAGTTGTGGAGGGAAATATGAGCAGTTGAAAATAGCAATCGGTGTTCGCGGAATGCCTTCAGGTCTCTGCGAGAAAGCAAAAGCCTGAAATTGGGATCAGATTTTTTTTCTTTTATCAGAGTTGTTTCAAAAGGTGGCACAAACGTGCTGAGCTGACTGTAATTTAAATGAGTTTGAATGAGAATGCTTGATTCTGACCCCAGCCGCATTCCCGGTTGTAGGATGATGCACACTCTTTATTTTTACGTCCATTCATTTATTTATTAGTTTATTTTTTTGTCTATTTATTTATTCCTACTTGTTTCATAAAAGACATTTTCTGTGATTTATTTTAGTCTCCTTTCTTTTCATCAGGAAAAAAAAATTGGCATTTGAACAGGGGTGTGTAAACTTTTTATAGCCACTGTTCTATTTAAATGTTTGCATTTTTTTTAATCTAAGAGGTAGTAGTATTTGTAAAAAAAAAAAAAAAACAGAAAAAAAGAAAAAGTGAGTTGTAATTATTGGCTGCAAATTTACTTTGAGTTTTTGGTTTCTTGAAAATATTTTGTTGTCGGCAAGTAAAATCTAAATTCACATTTTTTTATTGAACTATGGAAATAAATCAATATTTCGACCACATTCTAATTTATCGAGATGCACCTATATTTTCACTCTTTTTTTTCAAGGGCATTATAACATAATCGGGTGTCTCAAGTAGATAATGAGTCCAGGATTTTTTTTGTTTTCTTTTGTTTTTTAGTCACATACATCACTGTCACCCAACTTCATTGTATTATAACAAACAGCAGCTAAACCAACATTCTTATCATTCCTGTTCATAACCAGAAGAATACAATTTCTATATGCTTTGCGGTGACATCATACAAACATCCCTTACTCAAAGAGAGGAATGCAAAAGGACTCCATCTGCATCCGGTACTTTCTATTCATCCTAACACATAATGTGTGAAAAACAAACTTGTTTTCAGCCCTTTGTATTGTTTCTGCACATGTGCTGTTGCCCAACTGAAGTATTCAGCGTCAGTCGAGAGGCGAGCCCCTTAAAATTGTTTATGCTGGCCGTTTAGCTGCAGGTGCACAATCAAACAAACCCCAGCGATGGAAATGAGGGAGGGGTTTGAATGTGACACAAACAGGAAACGAGCTTTGTGTTCCCTGCTGCTCTGCGGCGATTCCGATCTTAGCCCGCACTTTTCAAGGCTTTTTTTTTTTCAACACAGTGCCTCTTGCCAAGCGCTTGCGTAATGTACACCAGCCAGCGCGGGATGTTCATTTCCTAAAGTTATTGCTTCTTTCATTTTTTTTTTGTTTTTAAATGAATTTCTCATGGTCTCATATATGAAACAGAAATAATGAGCGCTTTATTATAATTATTTCATTTTTTGCAAATATTGGACATCTGTCCTCTATGGCTCAAATGAATCATTTTTACTGCAGCGTCATTAAAAAAAATAATCTCAAACAGGCATAAAGGCCCCCTGAAAGCTGCCAGCCAATTAAAATGGCCACATCACAGAAAATCAAAAGCAATGCCGATAGGCGGGGGGAGGGGGCTGTTTACATTTGATATTACTAGTTGGATCTAGTGGTCTGCATGGCCAGAACAGAGATTCAAAGCAAAACCTCAGTTCTGGCCTCCAGTGCATTTTCTGCAAGTACTTCCTGCCACATCCCCAAAACATGCATGTACAGTAATTGACTGATATTGAGTTACGTTTGTAATCATCTCTGAAGCCGTACACGGACGACTTCTTCGTATGACGTAGATCAATGCGTACAGGTAGCAAGCTGTCTTTTGCGCGTATGTATGCTTTTGAGTATGTTCCAGGGGATGTCCCACACGGTGTGGGAACATGTCTGAGGTCTGTACAGGAAAGACATTGGGTGCAGCGGGAGTGTTGTGACAGAGGGAGACAGATCGGGCGTAGGGTGGGGTTGTTGGGGGGGGGGGCTTTCAGGGAAAGGAGGAAACCAAAGGAGAACACCCTCGACTTTTTCATTCTCCAAACAAAACCCCCCCCCCTGTCCCTTACCCGCCCCCCTCCCCCCTTCTTCGTATGACGTAGATCAATGCGTACAGGTAGCAAGCTGTCTTTTGCGCGTATGTATGCTTTTGAGTATGTTCCAGGGGATGTCCCACACGGTGTGGGAACATGTCTGAGGTCTGTACAGGAAAGACATTGGGTGCAGCGGGAGTGTTGTGACAGAGGGAGACAGATCGGGCGTAGGGTGGGGTTGTTGGGGGGGGGGGGTCTTTCAGGGAAAGGAGGAAACCAAAGGAGAACACCCTCGACTTTTTCATTCTCCAAACAAAACCCCTCCCTCTGTCCCTTAGCCGCCCTCCTCCCCCTCCTCTCAGCCAAACAAGTGCAAAATGTCCCTCCACAACAATAAGTGCACTGCAGCGTAGCACACCAACAAATAGTGCGTCACTAACGAGTGACGACAAACATTCCTGCCTGTCTGTGTTTGCATGTGAGCTGCTCATTCCCGCCACTTTGTCTTCTTCAGATGACAGTTTGTTATGGCAGGGGGGATCCTGTTGAGTGCCTTTACAGATGCTTTTCCAGAATGTCCTGTAACTGATCCTCAAAGAAAGTAGACACATTTTGTGGTTAAGGGCCTCAAGTGGGTAACAAATATTTGATTTTTTTTCTTCTTTTTTCCTCATTATGGTTGAGTCTCATGAAATGTTGCAATCCTGAAATGTTTTGTTGATTCTAACCACAGACTGGAATTTATTATCCATGCATCTAACTTGTTTTGAAAGTGTTTCATGGTATGGAAGACGACCGGCTGACCGGGATGTGAATCCGTGGCGCTGGCTGCGACTGCGGAAACGCTGCTGCCGAGCGCGAGGGAAGACTCTGCTTGTTTTTCGAGTCAAGTGCCACTTCCCATTCTCTCAAGGGTGTGATTCATCCCTCAAGTAAAAGAGAGAATCACCACAAAGAGAGGAGAAAGACAGCAATATATTTGCTGATGTGCAGTGCCACTTTTCAACAGGTATTCCTGAGCGGAAGCAACTTTGTATTATGCAAGAGCCCGAATGTGTTATTACTGGCTGCAACAACCCCCGGCAGTCTCCTGAATAACATTAATAGAAGTGAGACATTTTGTCGGCACAGCTAATTTGATGTTATGTTCGATCTGCTTTCTTACAATGACTACACAATGGTAATTACATAAAAAGAAACCAATGCATCTGTTCCACCACCCGATGCTTTGTAATTAATTGAATGACAAATCAAACCACAATAATGCCCTCTGTTGCTGGAATTATCATCTGTACAAAGTACTAACGATAGGTTTGAACCTAAATTACCCGCAAGCTGTCAAGCTGAAATGGTGGAAAAAAACAGAACTGAAACATTCGGGAAGCTTGACATTGAGTCAGCATTTATACAACAACAAATTACGTTTACCCTCCCGCGCACACAAATTTCTATTGATGTATGTTGTAGTACCACGACTGACCTGTGAGAGGCAGCACGGTGCCAAAGGTCATCCAGAAAATACAAAGAAGGAAGAGAAGTCACAAGAGAAATCGATGAAGCGAGGCTATCTGTTAGCTTTTGCAGTGGCTACATTGGCCGGGCGTCATGGCAAACTCCTTGTCTTTTTTCTTTTTAAATTATTGCTGTAAATGACTCGTGGGAAACATGATATAAACACTCAACACAAGTACTTATTCCTCAGTTTATGTCCATTGTGAGCTCATCTCGATGTTAACCACACACTTTAGGATTTGCAATCTGTAATGTTGGACATTTTTTCAGTGTATATCAGGGAGGAAAAAAAAGCACTCTTAAGATACTCCACATACTGGATAATTGCTCTGGACAGCCGCCAATTGGGACCATTTTGATGGAAAGTGGGGAATAGGAATCAAAATTGGCCTGATTTTTGGTATGTGTACCAGAGTTTAAAAAAAGGACAGGGTTAAGAAACAAAGAAATGTTCACTCTCCTAGCATCCATCCATCCATTATCCAATCTGCTTATCGTCACGAGGGTCCCAGGTGTTTCTGTAGCCTTTTTTTTCCAAATCTTTTACTTTGCTTTTGCAAATGTGGTCATTCGGTGTAGTAAAAACAGGATCAGAACCTACCTTTCTGGATCAACTGGTCCTTGACAAACATCAAAGTTATACAGGAAACCACTTTGTCTTGCACGCCCCCACATTTCAATGCTTTTGTTTATATACTCCCATTTCTGAGGCTTTCCTGGCATGTCGACTTTTAGCTGACGTTTTCACTTGAATCAACTACAAGTTCCTCAGGCACAGTACATTGATGCATTTTGGTCATGGATAACTCCTTTAAATATTATTTTCTATTTCGTGAGGAGTTAAATTGTCTCAGTGGTAAGACTTTGTTGGACAATAACATTCTTGCCCACCCTCTCCTATTCGATTCGCCAGGGAATACATTATTTTACTTGTGTCTCTTCAAATAGTGCGGGAGGAATCCACAGGATGAGCCTGAGATGAGATTCAAACTTTGACCTCTCAAAGGTGAGGCAGTCGCTAACATCCACGACCTGAACGCCATAATACTGCCTTTGGTGTAATTCCAAATGTTTCACTGGCTCCACAGAATCTAATCACAGTACGCTGCGCAATCCGTATGTCGGCAAATTGTGAAAGACGTGTTTTAGGAAGAATTAGCACACGTGATGCTGACACAGTTCCTGTGAATGAGAGCCGTTCAAAACAACGGGACTCAGTTTGGATACCGACAATGGCTGATTCATATCCATTTACTTGATGACTAAAATAAAATCTCAACCCCTGACCCTGTTTATGTGTGTTTTTTTTCCTGAACCTGACTCCTAATTAGTTCAACAGTGGCTCTTTCTTAAATCCCCCCTGGCTCCGTGTGTATTTGAAGGGGCGGTGTTTTGGAGGAAAAAAACTAGGTGAGGGTCGTTAGCACGATATGGAAATGAATTCAAGACATTGTAATCGTGTATTTGAAGGGGCGGTGTTTTGGAGGAAAAAAAACTAGGGGAGGGTCGTTAGCACGATATGGAATTGAATTCAAGACATATTGTAATATAATGATGTTGCATAAAGTCACATCAAAATAATTCCTCCTCGAAGTGTGTTCATTTGAAATGATAGTTGATCTCAGGTTATTTCAAATGATGCTAAAGTCTTACTGAGCAATAAAACATGCAAAATATCTTATTTGGGACATTTTCCAGGGACCACCACCACCACCACCACCACCACCACCCCTCGCATGTCCTTTCAAATTAGCTGGAAGCGGTTTTGTCCCAGGAATACAAAAGAGCCACCCAGTCTATAAAAATAGCTTTTAGTGAGTGAATTGTACACTGGGAAAATTGTATCACCCTTCATAATCCACTTAGATGGTGCATGGGAAAAAATCAGAAGAGGGCTTCTGCAACAGAAGCCTAGACATTTGCTTCTGTGAGACGACGTAATTTTTAACGCATTTCCGGTTATTAAATCTCAAACAAGTGGCTTTTTGGGCCAGGACAGAACAAATAGCCTACTCAAACGTCACTCTTTTTTTTTGGATGGAAGAAACAGCCCAGTGGAAAAACTTGCCTAGTGTGAAAGTCAATGTGATGCTCCATGCATGTCCTTTCTGTTTTGTTCGCCAGAGCTCTTGTTGTGACTACAGACAGAAGCGATGATTCAGACAAAGTTTCAGTTGAAAGATGTTAACTAAAGCACAGAGCAGCGGGTCAGATGGTGTGAGGGTGAGTCAGGCCAGCAGCTGGTCCCAAATGTTTTTAGGAACTGACCTCAGGGATGGAGAGGTGAGAGGCGTAGAAACCAGAGCATAACAATCATCAAAGTCCTGAGCGTCTGACGGGACTATGAGTAGGAGTCCGCATGATTTGTATTGTGAATTTCATATGAAATATGACAGTATTTGAAAATCAGGGCTTGGGCTTTATATTGTTTTTTTTTTTTTACATACTCCTGCTTACTCCCACATTCCAAAGCATAGATGTTAGATTTAATGAAGACTCTAAATTGTCAGTACGTGTAAATGTGAGTGTGAATTGTTGTTTGTTTATACATGCACCGTGAGTGACAGGTACCCAGTCCAAGGCGTACTCCGCCTCTGGCCCAAAGTCAAAAACCCCAAATGGATGCAGACAGAAACGATTATGCATTGATTTTGTGCTTATAACACCGAACTTGGAAACATGTGTTGATCTTTATTCCCTGTAGAAGATTACAAGCAGCCATTGGTTGCATGTGAATGCATATTCTCAGCGCAATGCCATCAAAAACCACCACCATTTTGTATTCAAAATATGGAGGACCCCCTGGCTTGTGTCTATACCCGCTTCCATTTCAGAGTCTTCAGATTGATTTATAGATAATATATTTAAGATGGTGGTTCGGGATTTCGTACCGTGATGCACCTTGGTGTCACAAACAGAGTCAGGGGTGTGGGGGGAGCAAGTGCCTGTAAAGAAAATGAATGCATTTTCACTCATGGAAGCAGCACTTCATATGTGTGTATGTGGTGTAGTTGACACATCACGTCCACCCTCAAGATTTTAATTTTGCTTAGACAGTTTCACTGAGGAATAATGTATGTGCTGATGATCAGAAGCCAATGCCAATGCGTGCATCCAACAAAACTCAGTGAAGCTTTAGCCTGTAGCCTTTCAGACAGTTAATCGCTTGAAAGTGGCTCTGAATACCCACCATCTCACCCAAGTCATGGACAGACAAAACAAAAACGGGTGAATGTGTGGTTTTTAAGAAAACGAGCTGAGTTGTGTTGTCACAATTTGGCAAAATTCAGAAAGCTCAGCTCAAAGACTAGATTTACTTGGTGATTTATTTTCACACTTTATGAGTGGGCGTGCACAACAGAGATAATGACGTATATACAAAGCACATTCCTTGTATATTATTAGTGTGCAACTGCAAAAAAAAAAGATACATTCTGTACACCCAGAAAGACGTTCAGTAACCAAAGCTGAAAGTTTTCCTTCAGGTAAAAAATTCCAAGATGCTTCAAGCTTTATGTTGCAGGAGGGGAATATATCAAGTATCTGAGAAGTTCCCCCAAACATGACGCCTCACGCACGCAAAAAAACACGCTGAACAAAGCGCACACTGTAGGAATCTATCTGCTCACTCAACTACCTCTTTCTGACCTCCTTCTGCTCTTTTTTTCCCCCGTCTGAAATATAGGCCTTTTCTTTCTTTCCGCTCTTATGCAACCACTTCATAAATAGAAAATCGTTGTGTCACTCAATTACAGTATTTATGCTGGAAATGCTCTGGCCAAGGTTTACACAAGAGCCCACGCATGATTTCATCCATATTCCATGACGTTTTTAGTTTTTTTTTTCTCTCTTTGCAGAATGATTCATTCATTTCTGCTGCACAGGTGGGCTTTTTCTTGTTGTTGTTTATTTTTTCTTTAGCAGCTCAGCAAAAAATGTATGGAGGTTTGGTCAGAGGGGTCAATGCGTGGGCTTTTAAAGGTTTCGTCAGTCATCCATTTTCTATAGTCTTTTACCTTTTTAGGGTCTGGTGTCCATCCCATGCGATTTTTGCCAAGACGTTTCCGATACAATACGAGAGTGCTAGAAGGTGCCGGCGGACTCAGCTCACTTCAGAATAAGCAGAGGTTTTGGCAGATACAATTCTTCGTCTTCCAAAAAAAAAAAAAGGCTTCACGCTCTTTAATGCCACTCCCAGTTGAAGTTACGGTCAAACTAAACGTAAAACAAAGAATTCAACTTTGTGTATTTGAAACAACCACACAATTTGTTGTAAGTCCACCAAGCATTAAAAGAACTACATAGGTTTGTCTTAAATCCCTCAAGCTGAATGCTAAAAAAAAAACAAAAAAACAAAGCAATGCCAAACACCATCGACAGGCTAACAGTTAGCATGTATGTGGCAGCATTTCAGTGCATGATGCAACGGACATTTAAACATAAAAAAAGGGCATCAACACATGTAGACAGACAATATCATAATAGTCATAGGCATATCTTCTTTATCCTCTTTGAAAAACAACCAATAGCATGTAGCTCAGTAGCTATGTTGCCCTGTTGCTAAGACATGCATTTTTGTTTTTAAATACATTATTGAGGATTGCTATTTTCCTTGATTAAAATAATTGTTTTTTAAGGTGATGATGGAACAGATTAATAGCATCTATGGTCATTTCAAATGGAAAATATTTTATGAAACACAACTATTTTGAGTTACAATGCACGAAAATCGTATCTCAATGAGCCACTGTATTTCACATTCCCTTTTATGCACGTACGCAGGGTCCGTGCATTCACCCGCCGGTTTCACCATGTTTGGTGTGTTTGTTTGGCCCGGCTTTGGCGCTTCCTTGTTTTCGTCATAGCCGCATATCTCGCCCCCAAATACACTGTTGCTTTGTGACTGGCCCAACCCCACCAGTGGTGCTGCTGGGAGAACAATCAGCAGGTTCGGGACAAGAGGGATTCTCTGGGTTTTGTGAACTCACAAATACCCTGAGAATTCAACTTGCGGGCAAGGTTACGTGTGGCATGCTTGACTCCGCATTTAGGAGCGCAGCTACTCGAAACGGTGGGGTCCTCGAATGACCCCCTCTTCAAAGATGAGGAAGGAAGGATGGCCAGTGTAAAGAGGAAAGGAAGCGGTGCATTATTTCTCCAAGAGGGCGGCAGACGACTGCCCCGTTCCTCGCAGCCAGGTCCACTTTGTATTTCGAGCACTTTAACAAGCAGCTTTGTCCTTCCAGCTGTGCATTGTTTTTTGTTGGTTTAGCTGCTGCATTAAAATAGGCCTTGGTGCGTCATCCGCTTGGTCTCATCCTCAGCCTGGTGCTTCCTGTATTCGGTACAAGCTATGATTGTGTTTTTGGACGCAGCTGGCGCCAATGCACCAAAACATTTCAACATGCTGCTTGACGTTGAATAGCAAACAATCAATCAGAATTCATGATAAGCAGAAATAAGTGCAAGTATCCACCTTTTTCTATCGAGAAAAGGCCGACAGTGACTTTCCTCAAATTGTAAAACGCAAAGTTATGTTCGCCATTCAGGAAGTAATTGTCAGTCAGATAAAGTAGCAAACCTTCAAAAAGGCAAATATTAGGACACGTCTGTTAAATCTCATAGCACTTAATAAAAACCCGACAACATGAGGCAGTTGCTCCTTTTAACACCTCTTAAAAGATTGTTCATTTATTTTTATTGCTAAAAAAACAAAATGATTGCCATGCCGCTTCAGAATTCCCCTTCCAAATGGGTTTCCAATGCTGAGAAAAGGCTTATTCAGAAAAGGGGAAAATGGAAATGAAAAGCCATTGTTTTTAGTGTGTTGTCTTTACAGCCTTTAAGGACAAGACGTTAATCCTCTCAGTGTGGGAGCCACACTCATTAAAACACACTAGCGTGCCCGTCATCACACCGGCTGAACTGTGACCCATTTTGGGTGTGACCTCTCCGTTTAAGAAAGCAGGCGGCACACTCTATTATTCAACATCATGGGAACTCAAGCTGGAAGGTGGTGAAAAAAAAGCTCTCCTCTCATGCGCGAGCTGAGCGGAATGTGAAGAAGAAAAGTGTTCTTTCAGAGCTTTTAATGGGACATACTCCTTCAAGCCCAAACTTAACAACTTATAGGTCAGGTGCTGGAGGGCTCCCCTTTTCCACTTTCCCTTTATCAGCGACTGGCTATTGTGGTTTGTACAAATACTTTTGGTCCATTTCAATCCTCCAGCAAGTTCAGTATATTTTCCTCATGTCGGTTAGAGGCTGAACAAACGCTATTAGGTGACATGAAAAATGTTGCTTCTTTACAAACTCATTGCATCCCAACCTTAACAAAAGTAAATACTTGTCCCATCATGCAATACGTTCACTCCTGATGATGCACCATTTGTGCCCAGTGTTGGAATGGGTGTAATCAGTCAGTTAGAGAACATTGTGAAAGCGCTATATAAATCAGCATGTATTGTATTGTATTGTATATTATGGAAACTTTTTTATTTTTATTTTTATTTTTTTTTGTAAATGAACAGTTGGCTTTTTGGAGTGCCTACCCGCAAATCAAGAGTGATCTTAAACAACCAAGTAAATCTTTCGTCATATTATGACTTTCACAATGTGTCTGGAAGCAAATTGCATGTATTAATTCAATGGGAATTTTGTGTCTGGTGTGCGTGCCTTCGTCAACAGGGGGCAGTATAACACATACAGAAATACTACATATAGATTTGACGAAACAGAACACTGTCACAAAGTGCAGTATAAGTTGTTAAAATAAAAAATATAGGATAAAAAATATGTATTCCTGGGAGTATTATTATATTGTCTGTCTTCACGATAAGCAACTGTTTCTATTAGCCTGTCTATGGCATGTCCCATTATGTTAGCATTAGGCGAGCAAACTTTCATGAAGCAAAGTTAAGACAAACACACGATGTGTACTTTTTGTTTAGTTTGAAAGTGGCAAAACACCAACCACAACAACAAATGAAGTGCTTACCTGGCCTCTTTTTTAAAGATTTGCTCACTATCTGCCAAACCGCTGCTTGTTGTCAAGCTGGTTGGCGCCATCTAGTGCTTGTGTCTCATACCATTGCTCGTCAAGAAAAGCAGAAGCAGATGGGTCGCTTGCAAATCGCGCTCCAACTGCATTTGTGTTCGGGGAGGTGCGCATGCGCCAAAAACACACGCCGTTGTTTATGATGTGCTGCCTTCCCAAGAGAAAATGCTCCAATCGTGTCGTCGTTGACTGTTTCATGCAACTACTGCACATAAGGTAGCCAAAATATGAAACTCTCAGGATGATGCAGTGCACATCTACACCACAGAAATCTATAACTTCAAATATTGTTCAATGAATAATGCACTGGTGGGCTCTTGTTAGATTTTGCAGGTGTACCTAATGTTGTGGCTGGTGTACAGAATTATTCATCACAATAAAAAGGCATGCTGGGAGTTTTTATTTATACTCGCAGTTCTTTGGCAGGATGGCGAGGTGGTTGGAGGCTCTCCCAGTTATCAATGGGTGGGACTGATCCATTGCAGGCCAATTGCAGATTTGTATGCTTGATGTAAGTGTTACTCATTTTCAGAAAAAGTCAGCAAACGGTAACATGTTTTTTTTAAACCTTGTAGATATGCAATATAAATTGAACTTATAAAAATATCTATTCAGAAAAGAAAGTCAATGTTGCACACATGGATACTGGAATGATTGGAAGTGTATAAAATCACCAATACCCTCGTTTTTCACGGTTAATGTGGACCAGAATGTGAAAAGTGAAAACCGCGAGGTAGGACTCCCCCCTGCTCGTGTATGTGGGTACCAGCATGTTAAGACAAAGATTCCAACAGTACACATATGTACTTATTTTTAATTCTAAAACCTCATACAGTACATCAACGTTGCCTTGTGAGAGAGGAGAAAAGTCTGATTGGTGACGTAGAAGGCAGCCGAGTGACGATTGTCTGATGAAAAAAGAAACCTTGGACCTCTTTCAACTAATAAGACAAGATGAATGTCAGAGTGCGACCCATCACCATCGCTCCACGTGGTCATATGTGGCACTACATCTGCTGTCAGGAGGAGGATCTATGTGGCAGGGTGACATTCAGTCACAGGTACTTTTTTTTCTCCCAGGCAGTAATCCAAATCCATCAGACTGACAAGAGGCTGCCACTTGCTGAAAATAACATGCAAGGATATCAGTGATGGACTGCACTACAAAGAAGGAACATGTTACTTTTATTTTAAACTAAGTGGGTGTTTTTAAGGGCCCCAAGTAACAATGGGAAGGATGGCGGCTCAGCTGCTTCTGCTCCTGCTAATTTCCACAGGACAAGTTTATGCAGGTAAAGTGTTAGGGAAGCGTCATGTCTGGCTGACCTTTACTAAGTTTTGGATTGTGAAATTATGGAAAACATTGCATGTTTCTTGTATTTTGTGGTGGCTATTTATTTGTAATGCCCTTTTGCAATTCACATTCCTATGATTCCAGTCCATCTACAACATCAAATGCCATTGTAATCCTAAACACGTAATGAACAAGTTGCCCATGCTGCTTCCATTCATTTTACGACTGGGACCATAACCAGAACATGGATGCACTGGAGTTGTGCGTGCGTGTGCATTGGTACATTCCTAATACGGTAATCCATATCATAAAAGCAGATTAGCCAGAGACAGACAGACAGGAGTTTTATCAGCTTTATGACAAGCACGCTTGTCTCTGATATGCTCCCTGCATTACTGATAATCATTTTTATATCGTTATTTTTATTTGCTGATTGGCCTGGAGAAATCAGGGTTTTCCGTCCCAAAATGAGGAACGGAGGGTGCTTTTTCAACACCACCGGGTTAGCATATTTGCATCACAGAAAATTGTGCCATGGCAACCAATGAGTTCATCATGCATCTTGTTCAAAGTCAGTTGAGAAAGGCTCCAGGTAACCCACAACCATAGTGAGGACGAGCAGTAGAGAATAAGGATGAATAGATGTAAAGTCAGCCATGGAAATATAAAAGTAAATAGAGACTGAATGTGAATTTTATTTTCCAGAAGCAAGAGAAACATTTACTAAACTGTTTTAGTTCTGCCTTCTGAGCTTCTCCACACATTTTTAATTGAATTTAATTTCAGCCAAATCTAAAGCCACTCACACTTCCCTGACCCGCGTTCACAAAGTCTAATGGACAGCTCCGCTCTGATGATCACACTTTGGGTCAAAATTAATTTTATCCAAGACTGCATTCGTTTTTTTAAAAACGTGTTAATGTTACAACATTCTGTTTTATTCGGGTTGTCCAATGCCGTGATGGAAAACGACACAGCATCAAACTGAGATGTTTCGAATATTTTGGTAAAGTCATGAAATAGCTCTCAATATGATGGAGTGCATTTCTACACTGCAAGTGCAAAAATGAACATATTGTTAGTGTACTGTATATAGTGTTCAAGTTAAACTGTCTGCTTCTCCATCTCATCTTTAGAACCTATTAATGAGTCCAATTCAGGCCACAACCTCTGTCTGCTAATGGTCCAACCTCTCATTTGGGTCAACAGTGAAGCCTAATTAGCGTCAGAAAATATTTGGATGGCCCACACCAGAGTGCATTAGCTGCCGTTATTGAATTTGGATTGCAGGTACAAAGTGCAGAGTACACACGACATTGACAGGCCAGTCAATAGAGGATGGTGTCAGCAGTCGACACAGGGCATTAGCACAGTTTTTTGTTTTTAATTACTTGGTACTCAAATAACTAACAATGGTGTGTTGGCCTGAGCCTTATTCATTTATGTGTGTAACTGGAGCAGCAGGCACCTTCTTCATTACTGTACATTTACAAATGAATCCCTCCGCCCCAAAAAAAAAACACTGCAATGAATTCAAAATCAGTAACTGAACCATCTGTCACATCATTCCAGTGTCTTTCTATGGCAACAGCTCCATCCGTCTGCAGACAGTGGAAACATCTTTTCAAACCTCGCTCCGCCTCCAGTTTAAAACTTCTCGTCAGCAAGGCCTATTGTTTTTGGCGGCGGGGCCCAGTGACTTCTTGCTGTTGGAACTGACCTCTGGATGCCTCCAGGTGATTTACTGTGGTTCTGATTCGTACACTCTGTGTTGACATTTACTATCCTGAAGCTATGCGAAGAGGTGAGCTGGTGCAAGATTGCTGCTTCACTCACTTTTTTTTTTTTTCCAGAGCATGATTGCTTATGAGCAACGGGGTGGGGGGGGGGCAAAACCCCCTAAAAATGTCAAATCTCGATTTATGCATGATTCAATGTCGCAAACAATTTTGTTGAGTTCAATTCCCTCTCGGTGACAGACGATCATGGGTGTAATCAGCCTATTGCCCAAAGTCATTTGGAACATTCTCCCGCTCCCTGTCATCCTGAACAGGTTAAGGGGCATTGTAAATGGATAGAGGCATGCATTCTTTTTCTTTCCAAGTACAATATTGGAAAATGCATCAATGTCAACAAATGTGAGGAAAAAAAACTCCTCTCTGAAGAAAATGTATTGGGTTCCTCCATGCAACATCCCACATCGAAATCATTCAATATACTTTTTGCATAATCCTTTCAATGAATTGCGATGAAAACACAACCTCTCCAGCATTTTGTGATAAGTGTATGGGCAGCGCCCTGGTGTTGTGGGTAGCATGTCGACCTCACAGTAAAGAGGTTCTGGGTTCCAATTCAACCTAATGAGCGCTATAAATGTTTGATACAAAGTACGTGAGGTGCTCGGATGTGTTTAAACTCAATAACTCGTCATATGATGTCCAGTCACACTGTAGTTTTACTGTACATGTGTCAAGTGACATTACTTGTCTCGAGCCAAAATCAGTTTAGACAATGTCTCCTCTCTCTCTCTCACTGACAGTCCTTTTTCCCACCACTGTTCCCTTAAGGTACGCGTTGACCTCGGCTCAGGTGAGCGATCCCTGCGCTCAGAAAGGGGCGCCAGCCTCAGTGATCTGATGTGGCACTCTGTCGACGTCACTCACAACCATCATCGTGTCTCAATGACCGTGGACAGAAGTTCTCACACGAGAGTCCACATGCCAGGAACAGATGTGGAGCTCAGTGTGGACACCCTTTTTGTCGGCGGTGCACTGGGACTCAATCATCCTCAAATTGTTAACGTGTCCAGTGGATTTAGAGGTTGCTTAGATGAAGCTGTTTTCAATGAACTCAATCTTCTGTCCAGTTTGAGGCCTTATGCCAACTATGAAAGCGTCCATGAGGTGTCTCTGGGGTGCAGTCATCTGTTTTCTGCAACAGAACACGATGCCGTCCACTTTTTCAGCTCCAAAGCATTCATCTCTCTGCCACCATGGGAGTCCGAACAGGAAGTTGTATTTGAATGTGAGCTGCACCCGTCTGGGAACGAAGATGACGGTTTAGTTCTGTATAGTGCTGCTCTTCAGGGAGGTGTTGTATTAGAGATAAGAGGTGGGCACCTGGTCGCAGTAGTTGGAACTGGAGAGGGGAGTAAGACCGAGTTGTACTCGGATATAAAACTCCACGGCAACCACACGTGGTATCCAATCCGACTACACATACTACCCCACGCCGTACAACTTAAGATAGGTGAAGAGTTTCGACAGGCCAGTCTAAGTCCAGCATTGCACCTCCTGCAACTCAGAGGGCCTCTCTTTCTGGGGGGATTAGAAGACCAAACCTGGAGTGACGCAAGTCGAGCTGGACTTGGAAAGCTGATTGGCCGCGGAGTTTCTTTTAGAGGCTGCCTCCGAGAAATTAAAGTCAACGCTCAAAGAACCGGCCTCCCTCATGTGAGCATCTCCAGGGACATCACTGCAGGCTGTGCGATGGGACAAACATCGGATACCGTGTCTGACACCAGAGCAAGGCATTATGCTGAGTTAGATACTCTGAAGGCACGAGAGATAAGTGATACAAATGACTCCAACGTCCTGTTTCTGAGAAGCCTCGAGGTAGCAGAGGGAAGCTGGGCACCATTGGAACCCAAGCATATAAATGTACTTACCGATAACTTTTTCTGCCTTTCACTAATATATTAATCATATTACCATTCAGTAAAATAATCTGTCTAATCATCCAGGTGAATTTGGATTTCGCACAATTGGGCTTGCATCCATCTGAGTTCATGTTCCGTGTTGAGGAACAGGCAGTTCATGGCCACCTGCAGCTTGACCCCAGTCCTGAAGATCTCAAAGGGGGAGCTGCCCCAGTCCAGGGAAAGGAGACAGACCTGATTTTTAGCATGCTTGACCTCTGGCTGGGCCGAGTGATATACGTTCACAGCGGCTCAGAGGTTCTGCATGACTACTTTTTGTTCTCCATCTTCTCAAGCCACAACAAGGAACTTCCTGTGCATCTGCGGCAACATCAACTCTACCAATTTGACATCAGCATCAGTCCGGTTAATGATGCGCCCATGCTTAGCCTGCCGCAGGGAAATGTTTTTATTCTTCTTCAAAATACCACTAGGCAGGTAAGTTATGGATCAATTCCTGGACATTAAATAAAATGTCGAAAATTTTCATTCCTGAAAGGACATGTTGATTTGACCAAACTCGAAAGACTGAAGTGTTCCTCGACAATGTCACCAGCTAACAAGAGACTTGCTGAATGTATCAGACCCTGATAGCGGTAAAGCTGACTTGGTCTTCAGCTCCATGGGAAACTTCAACGAGGCCGGACATCTTGAACACAAAGATCACCCCAGCAGGTTGGTTGGATGATTAGTGCGGCTTTTCATTTCCGGATTGCCAGTCTAGCACAAAAATCGAGTGACATGATCGCATCGTTCCTCCAGGGCTATTAAAGTTTTCTCCCTGCATGATCTGGAAGAGGGTAAAATTAGCTTTGTCCACACTGGGGTCTCGACCTCCAGAATGGCACTTAGGGTCAGCGATGGTCAGAAGGTAAGTGTTGTAATCACTAAAAGAAAACGAATCATTGAGATTGGATGCTTTTTCAAATTGATTGTGCCTCACGGTTGTTCTGTTTCTGTCCTTTTTCAGTTCAGCACCACGGTCGTTTTGAGGATTCTTGCCGTGGAGCTTGAGCACAAGCTAGTGAACAACACCGGACTGGAAATGAATCAGGGCGAAGCGTCACTCATCACCATCAATCATCTTGCAGTGCAAGTTAATGTTGCTGATCAGCCTTTGGAAATTCTGTATAATATCACAGAGCTGCCTCAATATGGGGAGATCCAAAATTTACACTCAAGTGGTGAATGGAAAACAACAACATCCTTCTCTCAGAAACTTTTAGAAAAAGAACAAATCAGGTACCTCAGTACTTACCGTGGCCTCCAGACTCAGAATATCACGGACCAATTCCGATGCAAAGTCAGCATTGGTTCTTTGGCAACAGAGAAACTTGTGTTTCCCATTGTGATACGATGGATTCATTTTAAGGTCACAAGAAGCAAGATGGAAGTCAACGGTGTACTGAAAGCGGTTGTTACTCCCGAAGACTTTCATGTGATCACCAAGGGTGTCAAACTGAATGAGAGTGACCTCTATTTCAGACTTCTAACAGAACCCAAGAAAGGGCAGCTATTTCTCATTGATAAAGTTCTAAAAAAGGACTCGACTTTCAGCCAGAAGAATATCACAGATGGCTTAGTGACGTATGAATTGTTCGCGAAGCTGCTCAATGACACGAGAGACATTTGTAGCTTTCAGGCATTTTCCACGCTGGCCAACTCAACAAGCCATGACTTCAGAATTCACATCAGAGCCGAGTCAACTGACTTCACCATCGTAAATAAAGGCCTTTCAGTCGTGGAAGGTGGAAGTAAAGTCATTACGAAAAGTATTCTCTTCATTAACACAGTGAGTAACCGCGAGGTCCACTATAGCATTACGGCGCATCCAAGGCACGGCCAAATAAGAAGGACCAACCTCTCCAACTTAACCTCCATTGACAACAAAATTCTAGCTTTCACCAATCAGGATATCATTGAGGAAAAGGTGATGTATGTTCATGATGACAGCGAGACCAAGCAGGATTCCTTCGCTTTTCAAATTGTGGTTTACAAAACAACCAGACTCAACGGCAGAAAGGAGGAAAGAAACACAGTGGAACACACCGTAAACGTCTCCATCCAACTCGTCAATGATCAGCGACCTGTCAGGGTTGTTGATAAAGTTTTCCATGTGGCCCGAGATGGCCAGAGATTGGTGACTTTGAATGACCTTTGTTACCGGGACGATGACTCGGACTTTGAGGATGACTGGTTGGTGTACACTCGGAGGGGGATTCCGATGGGGGAGCTGGTCTTGGCCGGTGCACCCAATCACAAACTCTACGAGTTCACACAGCGAGATCTCAAGCAGGTTATTTGAATATTGTTGATTACAGTATATGGATACTTACCGACGTAAAGATTTTCTAAACTCTGTGTGTGTGTGTGCGTGTGTGTGCGCGCGTGTGTGTGCGGGTGTGTGCGCGTGTGTGTGCGCGCGTGTGTGTGTTTTAACGCTCACCTGTGTCATTTTTTTTTCTTTTGATCCCACAGAAAAATGTGCTGTTTGTACACAGTGGAGTCAGCTTTGGTCGTTTCGTCTTTTTTGTGTCAGATGGGAAACATTATGTTTCTACCTTAATGGAGGTAAAGTGTTTTTATTTTTTTAAGCTCAAGACCCAAATCAGTCATATGAATCACCCACTGTCCTGTATTTACCAACGTAAATATGCTGCCATAACGTGAAGAACATGGTCCACATGAGTTACAATGAAAAAGCATCAAGACCCCCCCGCCCCAAAAATTGTTTCTATGGCGATATAGATCTGTTAAATCAGACATAACATTTTATTCTGACAATTGGTGATCTATAAACCCCCAAGTTAGGTATATTATTTATTTGTACAAAAAATATCCTTCCCTGATGCAGGTGAAGGCGCAGGATCCTTACCTTGAAGTCCAGAACAACACAGGTCTCATGGTCCAGCAGGGCGGCATAACAACTCTTACCTCATATAACCTCAGCGTTTCCAGCAACCTGGACATCCGAGATCCGCAGCAAATCACGTTTGAGGTCTTCCTTCCACCCAAACATGGAGTTCTCCATTTTAAGGATGGCGAAGCTGCAGCAGTGCCAGGTGCCGTTTCATCATTCAGCCAGGAAGATCTGGAGATGAAGTTCTTGGTATATCACCATGATGGCAGCCATGAGTCAGCCGATGGTTTTAATATCACTGCAAGAGCAAGGGAGAAAAGCGGAGATGGAAGGTCGGATGATTGGCGGAGGGAGGTCCATCTGGACATTGGAGTTCAGATAAAAATCTACCTCGAAAGTCATCAGAGGCCACCAACAGTCCTCAACAATCATCCAGTGGTGGTTGCGGAGGGACACAATGTTTCCTTAAACAAGGGCAATTTAGAGGTAAATGAGTGGGTCTTGGAATGACAAGAAAACTTATTTTTCAGATTAACTATTTACCTTCAGGTGTTCCATGAGGACAGCCAGCCTTCAGAGATAATCTTCACCATCCAAAATCCTCCAACCCTCGGCTTCATCGAAAGGTTTTCCCCTGAGAAAAAGCGTCGGGCAAAAAATGGTGGACGGCAGCATCTCTTCCAGGTGCGCATAATTATGAACCTTAACTAACCTTAATCAAAGCTTTAGACAGAAGTGGAACAAAACCCGATATCTGCTCTTCTCAACAGCTACTAACAAAGCTTGTTTTAAATTTGACGCTCCGTAGGCGCTTAAAGTTTGACTTCACCATCTTCCATCAGACAATGAGATTGGTGAGTTAAAGCTCTCTAATTTGACTTGTTCTCCTGTAAATCAGGCATTCAGATGGCAGCCAACAACCTCTTTCACCCAGGAGGACATCAACAAGGGTTTGGTTATCTACCGGCAGAGGGCTACGGGAAGCAGCAGCAATGACTCTGTTCTGTTGGAGGCCACCAATGGGCTAACCAAGGTTGGACCCATTAGACTGGAAATTGATATTATTCCCAGACTGCTGCCACTAAAGGTAACAGTTATACAAAATGGAAGATGCGTCAGGGCTTGACCAAGCAACGGCATAATACTCAAGTCATGTTTAATTCTGTAGGTGTCTGACCTGACCTTGGATGAGGGGTCGTCCCTGCCGCTGACGCCTGACATCATCATGGTAGACAGTCATCACTTCTCAGTGATGAATTTCCTCTATCAGATTATTGTTCCTCCACGACACGGTCACTTGGAGCACATTCGGATCCCAGGAATGCCCATCACTGCATTCACGCACACTGAGGTAAGCGCAATTCTCCTCTAAGTCGAACATTTACAATCCATCTCGTTTCATTTAAATGGGGTTTGTGCTTAATTGAAATTAAAAATTTGTTAGAGACTATCGACACTTGTGTTCTTACCACTCTCAGTGTCCTGTGCATTGGTAGAAAATAGAAGTACAAGACGGAATCGAAGACACTTGGTGTTGACTAGGCACATAAAGATTTATTGTAAATGTAGCAATCGCAAATATTGAACATGTTCGACACTGACAATTGTTGGTAACTGTTTTATGAACAGATCAGGAAGGAGAAATGACTCTTAACATAGCCTACACCACTGCCTAACTAATCAAGATAATCTTTTCAAGCAGTGGTTCTTAACCTTATTCGAGGCACCGAACCCAACCGGCTCATATGCGCATCCACCAAACCCTTTGAGTCGGGTGTGTCTTAACCTCCTTGGCAGAGGCTTCGTCGAACCCCTGAGACTGATTCACTGAACCCCTGGGGTTCGATCGAACCCAGGTTAAGAACCAATGTTTTAGAGACATCCGATAATCGGGCCTTTTGTTCAAATGGAAGAGCGATCCTTCCATTCGGACAGATTATCCATGTAACCCGTTTTAGGGTTATTTTTGTCCAACATCACCAATTTGGATTTTCCAGGTGGAACGTGAGTACATTTCCTATATCCACGATGGCACTGACACAGTGAGAGACAACTTCACCATCATGGCGAACCAGACAGAGAACCAGAAGCACAGTCTTCCCTGCGTTGTCCATATCAATGTCATGCCTGTCAATGATGAGACACCTGTTGTTACAAGGAACCAAGGTCTGAAGGTAAGATGTACTGTAACAACCACAAAAAAAATCTACTTTTCAAGGAGTATGAGATCCTGCCCAATATACGTCCTGATGAACCCAAATTCTTTATGTGACTCCAACAAGAAACTTGAACCCAGACACAATCGGGACAAAGCTTCTTGGTATAAACTCTTTTCAACGTGTTATTTGCTTTCATTGGAGAATGTTTTTTTTTTCTTTCTGTTCATACACAATCACGAGTTCACCAAGGATAAGCCAGTCCAAATCGGAATGTGGTCGAAGCGAGAATGGAAACAATTGAAAGCAGAACTGATCAAATGGGAACACCGAACATGGTTCACAGTATTCCACCATACATCCCAAATGATTTCTCCTTGTAAATCCACATATTTTTATTCCCAGGTTTGGGTGGGTTCTGTGACAGAAATCTCCGTGGACGATCTAAGCGCGGAGGATGCCGACACTCCGCCCAAGTTGCTCGAGTTCATCGTCACACCACCCAGTAATGGCTACCTCACTCTAAGGAGTTTCCCCTCCAAACACATCCTGAACTTCACGCAGAGTCATATTGAAAATGGCCAGCTGGTCTTTGTGCACAGTGGTGAGACCCCCAAAAATTCAACGGATGTCTCAACTAAATTTCTTGTCGTGATGCTGCGGCGCTCTCTTTTCTTGCTGATTTTAGGTGCTTTGTCCGGAGGTTTCCACTTCCAAGTTAATGATGGAGTGAATTTTGCCCCTCGCCAGATCTTCAGCACTACGGCTCATTCTCTCGTGCTTATGCTCGAAAGGAACCGCCCACTTGAGGTGTACCCAGGTATATCAACTCTTGATTACAATACAACATTTGAAATATCTTACGATGGGGGAAAGAGGACTTGAGCCTGTTCGAGTGACAAAAGATGACATTTGGGAGATTCGACTCTTCATTGTATTTACAGATCAATGTAAAGTTCTCTGAATCATGGTTTACCCATCCATCCATCCATCCATCCATCCATTTTCCGATCCGCTTATCCTCACAAGGGTCGCGGGGGGTGCTGGAGCCTATAGCAGCCGTCTTCGGGCAGTAAGCGGGGGACACCCTGAACCGGTTGCCAGCCAATCGCAGGGCACACACAGACCAACAACCATCCGCACTCACTCTCACACCTAGGGACAATTTGGAGTGTTCAATCAGCCTGCCATGCATGTTTTTGGAATGTGGGAGGAAACCGGAGTACCCGCAGAAAACCCACGCAGGCCCGGGGAGAACATGCAAACTCCACACAGGGAGGCCAAACTTCTTCAGGTTTTTCAACCTATTTTAAGTAACAACTCAATAGAAGAATTTGAGGCCGCTGAAGTCAAAGAATGAATTGATGTTAGTTCTCAATCTGCCGAGAGTGCTATATCCTATTGAATCGTGTTTACATTTTCTTTATTACTTTTGTCTGAAACTCACTGTCTTTTATTTTATTTTTTTCATTTCACAGGTTCAGTGACCCCGATTTCTCAGCAAGAGCTTCAAGTGGTGACCAACGACTCAATTGATGTCGCAAAAAAACACACCGTGGAGTTTACAGTGACTGTTCCTCCGAAACATGGCCGCTTGCTCCGTCACATGCCTGACAACTCTACTCAGAACATTTCGAGATTCACACAGAGCATGGTGGTCACCGTTCATGAATTTGAATCTGGAACAAGGTTTCATTTTAATGTGTCAATCTGGTAAATTCAAGTTGTCATTTCATGCTTCAGGTGAATTCGGGGGTTATATTGTATGATCAGAACAAGCCAGATTCAGCGGGATGGTTGGCTGCGGACACATTTTCTTTCACTGTGTCTTCTCCTCCTGCCTCCCTCCCACCAACCACCTTCACAATCTTGATCTCCTACCAAGCAAACAACCGTCACAATCACCATGATACCAGACTCTCCAACAATGCAGGTAAACGCTGTCAGAAATAGCCACTAGTTACTCTGACCAACAACTTTGTACTCAATTGCAAGTATACTTTTCTTGTTTTTTTTTTTTTTGCGCTGATTCCTAATCTGCTCTCTTGTTTTTCTTTTTTTTTTAATCTAGCACATTAGGTTTTTTAATAACAACAACAATAACAAGATGGATTTTCTCTCAAACGTCATTGCTGTAAATTATAACGGGTGGTCAAATCTGTTTGGCTCAAACATAAACAAAACCTGAAAATATCTCAAAAACCTGACACACGAGAAAAAAAAAAAGGAAAGACATTTTTTAAATAAGTGCAAAAATATGTTTAGGGACACATAAAGCCATCTCTGATTTTTTTTTTTAAATGCCTTTGTCCAGTGTTACTGAACTCCTAATATAATTGTTTATCAACATGAATTTATATGACAAATATTTGTATGAAAACCACTTCTAAGCCATGAATATAAAAAACAATCAAATTAAAAACCAGTATGACAGTAACTGGATTCAAAGACAAATCTTTTCATTTAAATGACATTTAACTTTAGCGTGTCTCTCAGGTGCTGTGGTGTCAGAAGGTGGCAGGGTTACAATTGACCAATCGAAACTGGATGCCTCTAATCTCCTGGAGAAAGTGCCCAAGCCCCTCCAGAAAAGCCATCAGGTCGTTTACCGTGTTATTTCCCTGCCACAACACGGAGCTTTGTCAATCCAAGGACGCAATCTCACCAGGTTCCTTATTTCCTTCCTTCCTCAGTTTGAAGGCATCTGTTTCATTTGTGTACCGGAGTTCCGGTGTCTACATTTTTTTTTTCCTTTCAGAGACCAACCGGATTTCTCTCAGATCACTCTGAACAAGTCTGGCATCGCATACATCCACGATGACTCCGAGACCACGAGTGACAGCTTCACTTTTCAGGCCTGGGTGGCCCCTCTGGATGCCTCCTTGTCTTTATCTCCATCTCACTTGTCCGCTTTTCCCTCGGATTCCTCCTCGTTGCCATTCTATTCGGCCTCGTCCTCCCTTTCGCCGGTCGACTTGCTGCCTCCTGACCACGTCAAGGACAGCCTGACTGTGATGGAGACTTTTAACATCACAGTAACGCCGGTCAATGACCAGCCGCCATTGCTTAGGAACAGATCCCCGAGTATGAAAGTTGTAGTTGGGGAAAGAGTAGTTCTTGGACCAGAGAGTTTGCAGGTGGGCTCACTTTTGCGATGTTTGATACAAAATAAAATGAGTTGCACTCGCTGTATATTTTTTTCTTCTTCAACAATAGGTTGAAGATCATGACACCCCTCCAGAGGAGCTGCATTACCTTGTGATCAGCGAGCCCAACAACGGCTACCTGACACTGGGCGAAAGACCGGAACCTGTAACGTCTTTTACGCAGTATGATGTCAACCGCGGCCGGCTGCATTTTATACAGCAGGTAAAAAAAAAAAAAAAGTAAACTTTCCATCTTAATTGCCCATATACTGTATGTGCATAAGAAAGTCAATATTGTTTTCTTCAAAAACACAGTCTCCAGGTGTTTTGACAAATGTCTGTAAAATGCTTTTATCAAAATACTTCACTCTGAAAATGGCTCAAAAGCTTCACCAGGATTATCTTCCAAGCCATGGGTTCAGAAACTGTGTGGGGGCAGTTATTTCGTAAGATAGACTCACACTGTTACGTAACACTTGGACAGAAGTGCAGAACGGCTTCCACATGAACACATTTTTTTAAAAAAAAGAGGAAAATTGAAATTATTTCTGCTTGGGCATCCCTTTACAGCACAGGTGTCAAACTCAAGGCCCGGGGGGCAGATCTGGCCCGCCAAATCATTCTATGTGGCCCGCCGAAGCAATTGATGTGCATCAAACGTCATGTTTCTTGCTAAATATCAACAATGTAAATGGTCTTCACTTACAATGCTTTTAATCCCTCTTTTAAAATACATTTTAAAATGAATTTAACATTATTACTGGTCCCTGATTTCAAAACTACTCCTTCATTGATTTGTTGCGCATTTGTAATCTGAGACAACCATACATTTATTTGACTTCACACTGAACTTCAGTCAGAATGGCCCCCGAAGGAAACGCGAACTACAATGTGGCCCACGACAAAAATGAGTTTGACACCCCTGCTTTACAGTGACCTAACTTTTTGCATCCAAATTAAAAACTTCATTTTTCATATGTCCCATTGAACGTAATGCTTCTATCCTTGCTTTTAATTGATTTTCTTCTGTCTTTTTTTTTTTTGGCTTGCTTTCACCAGGGTGAGCCATCAACTGGAGTTTTCTACTTTAACGTCACTGATGGGCATCATCGTCCACTCTACAAACTGTTCAGTTTGGAGGTGATTAAGCCCTCCGTTTCCATTGTGAACAACACCGGCCTATCACTGGTTCAAGGCAGGACCGCAGTGATCCTGACGACCGACCAGCTGGCTGCTCAAACAAACAGTCGCACCGAAGCCAACATCACCTATACGGTCACCGCACACCCTCGTCACGGACGCATCGCAATCAACGACCAGGAAGTCATGACCTTCTTCCATGAGGATCTCCAATATGGCCGCGTTGTCTATCACATGACTGATCTTAGCGAGTCGGAGGACAGCTTTCAGATCTCCGTGTCGGCCTCGGCGCCGGGTGTCGAGTATGGAAACGTGAGTGCCCAGACGGTGAGGGTAGTAGTGCGACCTCTCATCTATCTGCGAGAACCAGTGAGAGTCCCCAGTGGCATTGCTGTGAAACTGGGGAAATCCATGATGGATGCTTCCGAACTGGCGAGAATCAGCAGAGTCAATCCGGTCTTCGAGGTTCTGTCCCCACCGAAACATGGGAAACTAGTTAAGGTATGGCTTCTTCTGAGCATATTGTTGTCACTTTGCATACTTGCACCACTTAGTATTCATTCATTCATTCATTTTCCGATCCGCTTATCCTCACGAGGGTCGCGGGGGTGCTGGAGCCTATTCCCAGCTGTGTTCGGGCAGTAGGCGGGGGAAACCCTGAACCGTTTGCCAGCCAATCGCAGGCCACACATAGACGAACGATCCATTCGCACTCACGCTCACACCGAGGGACAATTTGTAGTGTTCAATCAGCCTGCCATGCATGTTTTTGGAATGTGGGAGGAAACCGGAGTACCCGGAGAAAACCCACACAGGCCTGGGGAGAACATGCAAACTCCACACAAGGAGGCAGGAGCTGGAATTGAACCCGGTACCTCTGCACTGTGAGGTCGACACACTCACCACTGGACCACTGGGCCGCCCCAGATATTACATTTCTAATTTTGGTATGGATTTTGGCAAGGAACATTAATTAAACACCCAAGATTTGCACATAAAATAACCCTGAACTGGTCCCAGCCTGTCATAAAAGCCACTATCTTTGCTGTGCCTGCATGTACGCAGATGTCATATGACCCCAACGGAGCCCCAGAAGTCCTAAAGTCGTTTACGTTCCGTGACGTGGTTCAAGGACGAGTTGCCATTGAGGAGACACTGAGCGACAACGACGGTCCACTCCCGAAGAACAAATCCGTGCTCGTGACGTCTCGAGGCCACGCCCCTGCCACGCCTCTCAATGATTCATTCGTCTTCATGTTGAAAGCGGGAAACGTCCAGCCGGCCAAAGGTGAGCTTCACTTCACCATTTTACCCCACCACCAAATGCGTCATGGCCTGCCTAGCTCGAAAAAAGCGGACGGTGTGAGGAGTGAACATAAGATGACGCGCCTGCCCACACGGAACAAGACCACCACAGCAGGAGGTATAGGAGGGGCGGGGAAGGGAGCCCCGACATCCGGCAGGGCAGAAGTGGATTTACACCCTCACATACTGACACCCAAGAACCACAATAAGACACACCATAGACAGAGACTTCACCACCGCACAGCAAATCACAAGCGGGGTGGGAGTCATGGCAGCCGGTCAGGGAGTGATGTGGATGAACCAATGTGGCGACGCGGATCCCCAGCGCAGACTCGCCCTCCCTCCGAGCCAGAACACGGTCCAGCAAAGCCTCCTGACACCCGTCCCGTTCACGTGGAGGTCCTCCCTCGACCCGCCTCAGACCCTCTACTCATCATCCTGCCGCTGCTGGCCTGTTTGTTCCTCATCGTCATCCTCGTGGTGTTAATTCTGGTGTTTCGACACAGAAAGGAAAAGCAGGCCAGGATGCGTCTTCTTCAGGAGCTGGCCGCGTTGCACTTACCCACCGAGGGTAGCCCATACTTGGGCCGGCCGGAGCAAAGCGTGGCCGTGCCGTCCGTGGTGGTCACCCCGCTTGGTGCTGCCAGTTGTCCCGCCTCACCTCGGGTACCAGAAGGCCCCAGGAGGCGGAGTCTGGCCCCTGGCATGACCTTCTGGGGGCCATTTGATGCTGAAGCTACAAGCAGTGATGAGAATATGAGAGGTTGTGAAAGTAATGAAAGAGAGAGAGTTTTTGGCAGAAATTCATTACCGCTCATCTCTGTAGAATTCAAGACCTCTCGCAGGTCTAAATCTCCCACTCCAATGCTGAAAGACGACCAGTATTGGGTTTGATTGAAGTATGGTGTTCCCTTATTTGCTGAATTTGGCGAGGAATATTTCCTCTTGAGCTTAAAAACTCACCTATTTGCTGTTTCTGCGGTCAGGTCAAATACTTGTCTAATATACAAGTACAGTGCTACTTTGGCGCCATAATGACTTCTTGCTGCCAAAGAACTAAGTAAGAGGAGGAGCTTCATTGTCAGGCCAAAGCACTGTTGAATAGAAAAGTAGTGATCCCCATCATCTTGTGGGCCCGATCAACAATTACAATCCTTTGTTGGGAAAGTGTCAATTTACTATTCGTGGCAGTGCTCCATCCCCATCCCCTGTGGAATATGAAGCAACAGGTTACTGGGAATCAAAACAAACTGTGCCTTCGAGGTGTACACTTTGCAGTATTGAATAAGACACATGTAATTTATGCATGTTTTCAAGATGTGTATTCATTCTGTTTGCTTTAAAAACATTAATTTTCCTCTCATGCCATGTAGCCCAAATCTTACAAACAGCTCTCAGTATGATGCGGTGCAGTTAACCACAGTTGCACACTACAACCGCAATAATAAACAAAATATTCAGTTTGTATTTGTTCTTGAGCATATTTTAATTGTATATTGTATTTGTTTTGTTGTATTGGTTTGTCCATCTGAACAGGTTATCCTATCGAGGGTCAGTTTAGAAATATCCATCCATCCATTTTCTAATCCGTTTATTCTCACAACGGTCAACGAAGATGAACAACCAACCGCACTCACACTCACACCTAGGGACAATTTAATGTGTTCCATAAACCCGCCATGCATGTTTTTGGAATGTGGGAGGAAACCGGAGTACTCGGAGAAAACCCACACAGGCATGAGGAGAACATGCAAACTCCACACTGGAAGGCCGGAGCCAACCCTGCACCTATGTACTGTGAGGCCGACGTGCTAACCAGTTGCCCACTGTGCCACCCCAGTAGAATATATCCAGATTAAATACATCCTATACATCGCTTATTTTTGAGCCATAATCGTCCTAATAATATGAAATGATGTAAATCCTAACTTTATTTTTTTTCTCACCTAAATTTACTTTCTGCAAAGCTTTTTGGTTGTACTGTAACTACTGTTTGACAAGCTCTCATGTTGACCTCCCTTGCTAATTCAATGTTTTTTTTTTTTTTTTTATCAATGCACGTTGAAATGTTAACGTTCTTTCCTCATTTAATGCTCACGTCTGTTACCATACACTATAACTGATTTCTTTTTTTTGGAAATAAAAATGTACATGCTGATTTTATATCCAATGAGTCTATGCTCTTTTTTTTTCTTCAGCTCTTCAAAGAACATGAATATTTTATCAGTTTCCATTCGACTCTATAGAGTTTGTAAAACCTACAGGGCGTTTAGCCTGTTTCCAAACATGGAATAAAGTCCAGTGATTTCTTTTTTTTGGAAATAAAAATGTACATGCTCATTTTATATCCAATGAGTCTATGCTCTTTTTTTTCTTGAGCTCTTCAAAGAACATGAATATTTAATCAGTTTCCATTCGACTCTATATAGTTTGTAAAACCTGCAGGGCGTTTAGCCTGTTTCCAAACATAGAATAAAGTATTGGGAAACACAATCGTGATTTCTGAACGGCGCATTAAGCGTCGCCCAAGTGGACGGCATTGCTCGGTGCCAATGTGCCTCAAATTTTCCAATCATAAAAATAAAAAATGCTATGTGAAATGTTTTTCTGTTTTTGTAATGCTTTGACATGACAATCACTGGTGTTAGTATGGGGAAATTGCGCCCCCTTGTGGAGATACGTAACAGAGCTGCCGAGTGTTGTTGGAGGTCTTCGTAAATCAAGGTAAGTATAAGTTACGGGGAAATGGAGGGGCGGGGGTGTGTCATAGCCACCAGGTAGGCAATTTTAAAAGCAAATGAGAAGAAGAAAAGATCACAGGGTGCAGATGTGAAGACAGCAGGGTCCCATTCAAGGTAGGACCGCTGAAAAAAGTGAATAAAATATCCACTCTTGAGATGGTGGCGAGCGTTATGCACACTGTAGCGATTGTTAACTTTAAAATGATATTCAAATGGGACGATGGAAAACAGTTTTTACTTGCTTGTGTCTCTGCAGCGTCTGCCCAATCAAGTGTGAAATTACTCAACGAAGTCATTTTTTGTGAGCTGACGATGCCAGGAAACGTGTCTTTTAGCAAGACATTTAAATTTTGGCCACGATGTGATGTCACAGGGGAGTGTTTGTGTTTGGCAATGTGTATGTGCACACGTAGAGCTGCACACGAATTGACTAGTTTAATTTTAGCGTTTTGGTGGTGAAGCACTGTCTCCACTAGTAAAAATACGGTGGATGCTTTCCATTTCTTTATGGGAAGACGCACATTTGCTCTGGCACACTTACATGAGCACACCCTGTAGTTGAGAGCAGGGCGGGGTGATCAAGGCAAATCTGATTTATTTCTTACACAAGGCAGCTCAATGTGCTTTACAGCGGTTGCTATTTGCATTAAAGGGTTAAAAAAAAAGATTGCTTGACAATAATGTGTTTGATGCACCCCCACTTGTCTAAGTACGGTATTGTTTGTGAATGTCACATGACCAAACTCAGAAAAAAGGTGAAGCGTGATTGGTCATTACTTGAGCCAAGGGCAACTGTGATGTCATTTTCAGGCGACAGCAAGTGTCAAAATAGCCACCCACTGAGAAGGAAGTAAACAGATTTTGCATCTTAATTTATATTCCACGCCATTTCCATTATCTCGCTCTAAAATTGGAAGTTAACAGAAACGCTTTTTCTGCGGTTAAATACAGTTTTGTAATTTACCATTTACTAGGGCTGTCAAACAGCATTCATATGTTACAGATACATTTGACAAATATATTTTTGTCTTGACAAGCCTCCAAACTCAGAAAAAAGGTGAAGCGTGATTGGTCATTTTTTGAGCACAGTGTAACTGTGATGTCATTTTCAGTCGACAGCAAGCGTCAAAATAGCCACCCACTGAGAAGGAAGTAAACAGATTTTGCATCTTAATTTATATTCCACGCCATTTCCATTATCTCGCTCTAAAATTGGAAGTTAACAGAAACGTTTTTTCTGCGTATAAATACAGGACAGTTTTGTAATTTACCATTTACTAGGGCTGCCAAAAAGTATTCATATGTTACAGATACATTTGACAAATGTATTTTTGTCCTGACAAGCCTCTGTTTGCTTGTGTAAATATTTTAAATTAGTCAGAAACAAAATTCCATCTCAGAAGCCAGACATTATAAATATCTACGGGAGAAAAAAAATAAGCGCATCAGCAATAGCCTGATGAAAGAACAGTTTATTGTTCAGCGCAGGAAAATCAAAAGGAAGCACAGAGGATGAAGAGGCATGAACAGGCACGGTAAAACAAACCTGAAATGTCAATACAGCGTCCAACGGAAAGAATGTCAGAGGCATCAACAATGGTATCAGTTATTTAGAAGAACACACTGAATGTTTGACTGGAAGCTTGCAGTATAAAGTTGAAACAAAATGGCAGACGTGTTTTCAAACTTTCTTTTACACTCTTGCCACCCTGACCTTACTGGTGTGAGTAAAAGACAAATAATATCATTCGACCTCAACCTCGCACAGTTTATCAGCTTTCTCAAACAACTTGCAGTATAAAGTTGAAACAAAATGGCAGACGTGGTTTCAAACTTTCTTTAATACTCTTGCCACCCCGACCTTACTGGTGTGAGTAAAAGACAAATATCATTCGACCTCAACCTTGCAGTTTATCAGCTTTCTCAAACAGGCAGTCAGTCTCAGCATGCTTTGTTTCAGTCAAAGGAAGTAATATGATATCACTGGCCAATGGCACATCTCCAAAATGTCTTTTTTTTCTGAAAAATATGCCAAATGCATTTTTTTTCATTGAACGGCGATGTTATGCAACAGAGATTTGAATGATGGCAGATCACTTGACATGATTTCCATCCATCCATTTATTCTCACTAGCATTTATCCAGTTCAAGGTTGCGGGAAGCTGAAGGGGGAATTGAACCCAGACTTCCTGCGCAAAAGTCAAGACATGAAATCACAACACCACCACAGCAGCGGGTATAGGTGATTTCCAACATAACGTTTTTTGTTATTTTTTTTTATGGTTCAAGAAGGATGGTATATGTGAAGCATCTTACCATTGCATAATGACTCAAACATCAACAACGAAAAGATACAAAAACAAAAATCATGGAGTGACACTTTTATATTTCTCCATCTTAGTCGGGCTACTTATTGGTCCGTGGAAGCAGAAAATATCTGCCTGGATAATCAACGTGCCATTTCCTCCACAAAGTTTCATGGAAATGGCGTCCTGCAGTACGTTCACCTTTGCACTCCATATAAAGTAAAATGATTTCGTCTTTTCATGCTTAAAGGGGAAGCCAAGCCCCAAATTTTCCTTACAATAATAAGTTACATGCAGATGGGTGGAAGTGCAGAGAACATACCACTGTGAAGAAAATTTTGGGGGTGGTTTTCCCTTTAAAATATCCAGTTTAAATGATAATGCAGATGGCAGCCGAGCGCTTGCAGCCGCCACCGTAAAAACATTGCAAATCCCGCTGAGTTTTCAAATGCATGTGGATCATCCAAGAAAAAAAAAAAATCCTTGCCCCGTTCTTGTTCCTCACATGTCCACAGTCATATTTGTTTTTCATTGTGGTCCAGGACTCATGATTTCAAGCCCTTACATGTATTTTGAAGATGCGGACTCCAACACTGAAACTTATCAGTCATTCGTCTGTTCTCCAGTCGATTACAACTTAAGTGTTTTTTTTCCCCCTTATTCCTCACATGTCCACAGTCATATTTGTTTTTCATTATGGTCCAGGACTCATGATTTCAAGCCCTTAATGTATTTTGAGGATACGGACTCCAACACTGCAACTTATCAGTCATTCGTCTGTTCTTCAGTCTATTACAACTTAAGCGTTTTTTTCCCCCTTCCACTCCCAAATTCTTTTCATATCCTACTGCTCGCTGTCATACCTCTGGAGCGCGTCCTCCAGCTTGGATGTGATTTTCTGGAAGAAGCCAATCTGCTGCCTGAGGTGGTGCTGCATCTGCGCTCGGAAGTCTCGTACACGCGTGCGGTGAAAGTGCTGGATCTCGGCCAGCGTGGCGCACGAGATGATGTTGCAGCGGTCGTGGAGCTCGCCCTCCTGCGCAGGACAGTCCTTCACTTTGGTCAGCGCACCTTAAGACAAGATGGAGAAGGGTGTTCCTTTTTATCCCTTGGTGCAACAGCCAAAAACTTTCATTTGGTTAAGAAAATAATTGACGTCAATGTGAGATTTCATGTGGACTGAATCTACGAGGAAATGAAAAAATATGTGCTTGGCTTTAAAAGACTAGAGAGACGGAAGGATACATTTGAAGGAAAAACACATAAACTGGCATTTCAAACAATAGTGGAAACATATGAATCGAACAGAATTATTTATTTCAAAATTAGCGGTTTCTGTGCAAGGAGCTAGCTTCACAACAGTTGGCCAAAAATTAAATTTGACCTGAAATATGTTTTGTCCAGAAGTTTGGCAACAGGAAAATACCGTGCTTTGTGATAGCTACAGTAAAAAAATAAGCTGTGTCCAGTGCGGCAGCTAGCTCAGCATAAGCTAGCCATGAAGCAACTCAATCAGCTCAACCTTGTCTACCATCCAGTTTACAAGTAAACTTTTTTGTCTGGAGGCGTAACAACTGGAAGACATTAAATATAATAGCACTGTTACAAAAACAAAAGACCTGTTCCCAGTCAATAGCTAGCAAGAGCTTTCAGTTCCGCATCTTAACACCAGCTAGCCAATAGCCATGAAGCAGCTCCATTCTAGCTAGAAACGAGCTGTTTTTACAACAGCACCCAAAAAAAAAAGAAAAGCAAAAGAGTTGCACCCTAGACATACTTCCTTACCCTGTGCTGAGTAATGCCTTAAAGTGTCTAGTGACTCAATTTTTAAGGGGGGGAAGTACAATATTTTTGGCAGACGTGAAGGATGGAAAACAGAAGAGGAACTGTGGAGCTGACTGCGAACTAGAAGAAATCACAAGCGAGCTCATAGCTCAGTTTGCATGCTGACCTTTGTGACCTGGTGTTGTAAGTGGAAGAGCGGATGATCATTTTCTACACACGCAAACGATATCTACACACGTAAATGGAAATAACTTGGACTTTGCACCTTTGGCTGCCACACCGATTACCAGCCGGTCAGCTGAACGGTGTTCTTTGTACCGTCGGCTGGTGGGAAACGACTATCTCTTCGCTTTAAATTAGAGTAGCAGGAGGAAGAAGGAAAGAAGAGAGAAAAAAAGTGGGAGGAGGAGGAGGGGAAAACTAATCCAGAGACTGTTCTATTTTGCATTCCTGCAGTCCCAGGGCAACATTGGACAAGAGGCCCAGGAATCTGGCCTCATTCAAATCAGATGTTAGGCTTTGGACCTGTGGATTGATGCTACATTTAGGTCTATAAAGTTTGACATGCTGCATGTTGTGATGTATTCTCAGTATTGCTCAGCAATATTGGAGATCCTAATATCACAGATATGTTGTTAATTGCAAAGCAAAGATTTCATTCTTTTTTTTTTTTTTTTTAATCATGATAAAACCCATCCGTCATTCGTTGGAACTCGGTGGTCGGAAAAAGTCAAGACTTTTCAGTTGTGTAGATGAGCTCATCAACGCTCCACAGTGGATGTTGCTCAAAAACACCAAAAAGGAGAAATGTCTGATTTTCATCCAATTGCCACTTTTGGTCGATGAATCAACATGATGACATCAGTTGTCTTTAAATGCAGCTCCCGAATTGGGACGCCACTCTCGAAAGTTCTGAACCACAGCGGATGGCCTTAGATGCTTCTTCGCCTTTGACTGTCAACTAGTTTGTCGAGGCGATCACCACAACCCCACAAGACAGGACTGCAGCGTTATCAACCCCAACTTACAAACAGTTTAAATTTACAACCAAGCTTTCAAAGTTCAAAACAGTTGTTACAAGGACATACGCTGCTCCCTTAACTCAAGTCTGTATTGTCTGCCGATGACTGTTTTACATTGGCAAACGTCTGCGCTCTTCTGAGTAATCTTCCGTCTGAATTGTCGAGTTGGATAAACGTACGCTCGTTTCTCTACTTGGCAGCATAGACGGCAGGAATAACAAGAGTGCACATTCCTGGACTTAAATGAGGTCAACATCTGTAATCGGCTGTTGAACGTTTTAGGAGAAAGTATAAGAAAATGTGTTATCCGCCACAAAGGGTAGGAAGCATTATCAGTCACAGGAGACTGCTGGCGTTCAGGGTGCAATTGTATCTCGCGAAGAGAGCTCAGTGCGCTATAGAAAGAGGGCCTCTAGGTTTGGCAAACGTCAGGACTTTGCATGCCAGCGGAGGCTCCCGCCTCCCATACGGCGGGGAACCGACAAGCTAACTCCTGTTTGTTGTGCTCGTCGTGTGTTTTCAAGTGACTCACTTCAGGCTCGTTCAAAGTACTCAAGATATATATATTTAAAAAAAAAAAGTTTTCTCAATGTGGGTATCAGTTTTCTCCTCACACTGACTTTGCAATTCCATCAAGTGAAAACAGATGACGCGCTTAGTTAGGGGTCGCAGGGTTTGTGAGTGTTGCTTATAAATTGTTTCATTGACGAATAATGAAGGTGAAGGGCCAGATGGCGCTCAGCTCATTACAGTAACATTCATTTCTATTTTGGTTCCGTTACAAGAGTCATTTGTACTGCGATTATTTTACAGACTCTTAGGATGAACAAGAATTTGGTCTGACCACTGGGGCCCCGAACAAATTTAGTTTCGGGGAACCATGTGATACAAATCGAGTGCCTAACATAGAGGACTTCATCTCGACAGATTTGCGAGAAAACATGAAGTTTGAATCTTGTCATCCTGGCATACTACAAGCACAAAAAAAGCACAAAACATTGGAGAAAAAAAATGTGGCAACAATGGAAGTCTAGCAAAAAAATTTTTGGATTGATATCAGATCGGAATTATAAAGTTTTCCACCACTTGCGAGTTTAATCAACACCCAAATTCTAAAAATGATTCTCGCGTTCACTGAGCCAATTTCAAAGGAGACGTATTTATTCATACCGAGCACTGTTTGTTGACTTAAAGACTTGCAGGCCTTGTTTCAGTTGTTTTATATTACGGATTGCAAGGTCATATTCTCAAGACCTGACTGCTGAGTCTCGACAGATCCCGCGGGAAGCCACCGCCACGGGAAGAATAGAATGCGATGTTTTGTGGGTTCACATGAACAATAAAATGATATCAAAGAAGGTCACTTTTTTTTTTTTTTTTTGCAATTTTTTTGGGGGGGGGAACCACATCATATCACAGTCATATCAGTTCAATTGAGTATGCCGTTATGTGGTAAGGGTCAGAAAATATCCGAACCGACCATCGCACTTTTTAGAACCCGTTCTTTGCGCTACCAGCCATATTAGAAGGAGCGTTGTGCATGTGTGGAGTGGAACTAGACGCGTTGCTATGCTTTGTGTGGTTGACAAGAGAATGCGATATTCAAGAAGTGTCATTTAACAAACACGATGAGTCACAAAAGAGCGAGAAATGTCTTCAAAGCCGCCTGCCACGAGGCCTTGTGCTGGAAGAGCAAGTGATGACCCGAGCTAAACTGGACCATCTGGGGGAACTTGGTGTGTTCTATTCAGAATCGAACATCGAAAAAAAAAATTCTAACCTTTCTGCACATGGATGATGTCAGGAAAGTTGGCCAGGTGTCCTCTGTAGAGATCCAGCAGATCGGAAATGGGGTCCAGGTCCTGGCGTGGCTGATCTGCAAAATAATCCCCTATGGCCTCGTAGGCGTCACCGGTATAAGAGATGGCTTTATTCAGACCACCCGAGTAGGCCTGCTGGTCCAGCTCAAACGCCTGCGCGAGAAGTTTGAAGGATTGTCCGACCTTGTGGTATTCCTTCTTGAATCCTGACATCTGCTTGCGCGCAAAGTCATTGATGGTGGTGTTGACGACCACAATGTTCTCGTCCATCCTTTTGGTGAAGGATTTGAAGCCTTCGATCTTGCTCTCCACTTCCTGAAGATCGAGCGGAACGGTGGGCGTGCTTGATGGGAAGAGAGAGATTTTGGTTTTAGGACTCACGCTATATTCTTACTCGCATCTTTCGGACGCACTATTGGCAGGAATTTGTTGTGAATTGCCAAAAGCAACATATAACTAAAGCAGATGCTAACACAAGAGTGCTATGTCAAGCTAGCAGCAAAGCTCTTCATACCTGATTGTGAGGAAGAAATTAGCCCCGACCAGCTCATCCCTCTCTGCCTTCCTCTTGCCCTGTTTCCAGGCCTTTTCGTCTGTCCCGCACGTGAGGAAATGCTGGAAGACGTCGCAGCGGGCCAGCACAGGGTGGCTGGTCATGTGGTTCATCCACCAAATAAGGCCTTTCCTTCGCTTGGAGATGAAGTCTTCCTCAAAGCGGCCGGTGGCCTGCTTCTCCGGCAGGTGTGGCACCGAGATGACCGGGAAACGCTCCACCAGCCGAGCGTACAGCCAGTCGAAGTGTTTGTACCTGTAAGGGAGGAGGAAAATGGTGGTTGTGAGTAATCATAAGGGCATAAAGACCGATTTTTTTTTTTTTTACTCATCTCACTTTGGTGAAATATGTCTGAGCCATTGAGGTACTGTGCATAAAATGGCTGTCAATCCAAAATGCTAAACGCCGTATCTTGAAATTATTATTTTAGCTTGAATGCGAGGCAGACGTGCTAACCACGCACGGTGACCGTCTTATTTCTATTCAAACTTCTGTCATTCTCTAAATAACATCGGGATCATTATGTAAAATAATTTATTTAAACCGCTGACAGTCTGACTAATAAATTCTGATTTTCAAATTTATTTATTTTTTTTGCAAAGGACAGAGATTTGTGGGGAATGTTTGTGACGATGTTATATGCGCATGGAGTTCCGCCAAAATTCACTGGGAAAATCTGGCTGTGAATTCCCGAAACAAAAAGTCCAGTTGCTATCTGATGACAGTTCACACAAGTGCCAGGTCTTTTTTGAGAAGTTTGTTAATGACCTTTATTCCACGCAGCCCTTTTGGGATAGCAAAATAGTAGGACATACAGTTCTAGCACGAGCCCTGCAACTAGGTTGTGGGATGACCCATTTGGCAAAGGAAGTGCCTTTCACATTTTGGTGATGTTATGATAAATAGCACCAGGAGTCTGGCTTCAAGGCAATCAGCGTAATAACACTTGTCAACAAGGAACTACCGTGCAAACTGTCAGACAATTTTTGACTAGCCCGACTTAGAAGAAAGAAAAATAGCAGGGAAGCTGGCAAAATACCGATGTAAACCTGTAATAGATGAAGTCATGGTCACAAATGAAAACCCCATGAGAGACTGAAGCCGCAATAACCAAACCGCAAACTAGCAAGGGAAGACTGTTAGTTTGGTGAAGAAAAAAAAAAAAAAGACAAAGAAACAATGGAGAAAAGTGCACTGGGGAATTTGAGAGGAAGCACGCTATTCCTGAGGCCACACTTGGCTCTGCCTTTGCCATTTGCTGAGAACAACAAGGGGACTAGGCCACAATAAACCACATAAACTTCATCGGTTAAATGGTGAGAGGAAGTGGAGAGAAAAAAAAAAAAGAAGCGTTTCCTACCTGCGGTTGACTTGAACATTGGTGTGAGTTGGTGTCAAGCCATAGGACATGTAGCTCTTCATGCCTTTGAACTTAGTCTGCTTGGTTGGGTCATCAATGGTGCACGTAAAGGGGTACGGATCATCCTGCCATTCAGGTCCATGCTTGCCCATCACCACACAGATCCTGTCCCCATCTTTGACAAAAGCAGCCGCCTCCCCGAGAAGGAAGGCCTCTCCTCCAGACTTGACGAAAGTGGAGAACCGGTTCAGGTTCCTCCCCACCGTGGCTGAACTCTTGGCTTGAGGTTGCAGGGAGCTACTGCGCCTGGCCGGCAGGGTGGTGGTCACCGGGTACAAGGAAGCGGGTGAGGTGCCCAGACTCCTCGGGGCCTCGGTGGCCGGGGAACTGTCATCCCAGTCGTCGTCCCAGTCGTCATCGCTGCCCTGGCTGGTGTGGAAGCTGCCCCCACCGCTGCCAACACTCCCCGCCTCAGGTCCTCGCTGGGAATAGGAGGCATGGGTGGGGGTCCCAACTTTGGGGGAGGAGAACCCGTTGTTGTTGTTGGAGCTGATGCGATCCTTGATGATCTCCACGTAGGAGGCTGGGATGAGGCCGACGTCCCCTCTGCTGTTCTTGCCCTCCAACCAACCCTCCAGCTCCTCCTCACTGAACAGACTCACCAGCTCGTTCTCGCTAATGGAGATCTCCCCTGGGTTCTCCGAATGGAAGTCGTACAACACCCTGGCCTTCAGCGCCATTCTTACACCAAGGTTCCTTCTCTCTCTTTGAACTGCTCAACAACAACCGAACATTCCCAACAGAGGGATCTTGGGGGAAACTCGATTGAGTTTGCGACGTAGACAAAAACCTTTCTGTAATCCGTGCGTTGAACCGGGGGGAAAAAAGTAGAGCAGAAACCTTATCAGATATCCGACAACTCCCTCGTAAGATCTAAGCAGCTCCTGCTTCAAAGATCATTCGCTTTCCACGCGCAACTTCATCCACACGGCGAACGAAAAAAAACAGACTGACGTCCGATTGACGTCTTGAAAAACGCTGACAGACCCACGGTAGCTGTGAGGCTGCTTAATTTTACCGAACGACCCAAAAAAAAAAGGGCTGAAGGGCTTCACTTTTTTCCCCCTCCTCTCTCCGGGATGCTTGTAAGTTAAAGACACCAAGTCCCAACACGTAGAAGAACGGAGGGGGCGGAGCATGCTGCAAGTTTGATCAAGCCACACAACTCACCGAGGCATGGCAGCTTTCTTTACTATTTAGCGCATTTCAAAAACAACAAATTACAACATTTAAAGGCTAAATAATTCAAAACTCTATCTATCTATCTATCTGTCTGTCTAAAATGTATTTTGAGGCAATACCGTCAGTCAAACATGTGCCACGAATACGCCCATGATTACATTGTAATATTGTGCAAAGCAAAGTTACCCAACCGGGGGTACGCGTACCCCTTGGGGTAAGTGAGCATATTGGAGGGGGGACACACAACTCACCGAGGCATGGCAGCTTTCTTTACTTATTTAGCGCATTTCAAAAGCAACAAATTACAACATTTAAAGGCTAAATAATTTAAAAAATCTATATATCAGTCTGTCTAAAATGTATTTTCAGGCAATACCGTCAGTCAAACATGTGCCACGAATACGCCCATGATTACGTTGTAATATTGTGTAAAGCAAAGTTACCCAATCGGTGGTACGCGTACCCCTTGGGGTAAGTGAGCACATTGGAGGGGGGGCCTTTTAAGAATGGAAACATTTACTGTATTTAAAAGATCAATAACCTGTGACACAGACGTGCCAAAATCACAACAGCCGCGTGTCAGCTCAAGTGTCTCATTAAAGCTTAGATGACTGATGAAAAGAAAGTGTTTCGTTCCTGATATTTAAAGTTTAAATGCCTATTTAAAGGGGACCTTCTCAAAGGAGCTCCATTTTTTGTGGAAAATGTTTCAAGAGTTATGCATAACAAAGGCAGTTATTTCTTTACTTTGATGCCTTTTCTAATTTGTATTACTTATTTTCAAGGCAACATTTGTACTTTTATGTTTCATTTGAGGGGGTTAAAAAGGGGGTATACTGTACCTAAAAATTAAATGTCCAAACCAGGAATCGAGTTAAAAAAGAATTTAAAAAGCACTTGTTTTCTGTTCTTCTTTTCGAGATTCATCAACACGTTTCAGTGAGAGTTGTCCTCATGGTTTGGGTACACAAGCGTAAAAATTGTTTCAAGAGTTATGCATAACAAAGGCAGTTATTTTCTTTACTTTGATGCCTTTTCAAATTTGTATTAATTATTTTTATTATTTTACTTTTATGTTTCATTTGAGGGAGTTAAAAAGGGGGTATACTGTACCTAAAACTCAAATGTCCAAACCAGGAATCGAGCTAAAAAATAATTTAAAAATCACTTGTTTTCTGTTCTTTTTTTCGAGATTCATCAACACGTTTGAGTGGGCGTTATACTCATGGTTTGACGAAAACGTTCAGGGGTACACAAGCGTAAAAGGGTAGGGAACCACTGATGTACAGTATGGCACAGCACAGGAAATCACATTGCATATGTAATGACAAGGTCAGGAAGCTAGAGGCCAGCATCACATTACACATTCATTTAAAGAGGGCAACTGGGAGACATCTATTTATCTATCTACCTGTGTGTGTGTGTGTGTGTGTGTGTGTGTGCGCGCGCGTGTGTGTGTGTGTGTGTGTTTGTTTGTTTTGAAGCAAGAGCAAGTACACTGCGGAAGTGGTCGTGAAAGGCAACGTCATGAACCGTTCTTCTAATTTACCAAGGGCACTTGAACGCACCAGTCTTGCGTACAGCGTTCCGCACCATCTGAGAAAATAGTGGTGGTAATTTGACCCGCAGGTCACTTCGGTAAAATGACTTTCAAACTGCAAGCTCCGAAGCTGAACCGAGTTTGTTAAAGTTTGGAGTTTCTAGTTCGAGCGAGAGGACCTTACGACATACAGACGGAGCAGCGAAAGGGACTTACCTGGGCGAGAGACAAGCGGAACCCCCCCCGCCCCGCACCTCCTCTTACCTGCATTATGTCAAAACTCCCTGGCAACGCAGGTGTGCCGCTGCTCGGGGACAAATCGCTGGACTTCTACCGGGACCCGGTGCTCTTCTGCCGGGAGAAGATGGAAAAACACGGCAGCCGGGTGTTTCAAAGCCGCCTGCTAAATAGACCCACCGCTTTCGTGTGCTCGGCGTGGGCCATGAAGGAGCTACTGTGCGGTAAGTGCACCTGTACCTGCGTGCCACTCTAATGCAAAATAACACAATCCAGTAGTTTCTGAGTGTATTCAAGCTTTATTACAATCACACCTTTGCACCCATTTTGGGGTCTCCTATCTTGACGTTCTCAGATCAAAAGAGCACGAATAAGTTTATTGTCATCACTAATACTGTACACTCACAGATTAGCGTGATCCGTCATGGGAGAGACTCGTGATGGTGCCGCAGCTGATTCCATAGGAGCTATACTTCGCCTATACATGTGTGCAATAATGATTTGTTGTTTGTTTCAGAGAAGTCCAACGTGTTTCTGAAGGATCCCACTGATGTGATGACCAATATGTACGGCGACACCATTGTTACCACTAATGGTAAAAAAAAAAACAATTGCATGCATGGAGCCACTCATCTTGCATCATCTAACAGCGCTTATAAGATGCCCACCTGTGCCTTGGAAGTTTGAATAAGTCACCATTCAATCAAATTAAGACTCTATGACATTGTTCTATGACTTGCGAAACAACAATTAACACATCAATATTTGCATCTTTGCAGGTGAAGAGGCTTGTCTTCTCCGTCTGTCTTTCACCAGCTTGTTTACAGGAGGTTGCTTAGAATCATCAAGTGGTTACATCACCAGGTCGGTAAAGACGTGTCACTCGACCCTAGCAGCAGTTTTAGACTGATTGATTTGAAAGTGTGGGAGAGCAGCTGATTTGGGGAGAGGGGGAAAAAAAGACAAAGAAAAACAAAGTGTAGATATTTGTCATTAATTTCTTGCAAAAATGAGCGCAGGACGGTTATAATGACTGAAATTATGAATTCAGTCAGTAAAAAGAGTGCAATTTGCAACATGCGACTTCCACTTTTTGACTTGAGGGTGAACAGTAGACTTTCAAAAACAGGAAGTCTACGTAATACAGTAAAGATGCAGTTTCACTCAAAATGATCAGTAATATGCAAGGATACCAACATATTGTAATTTGTAATGACTCAACAAAACTATTCAAACAGTACAACACGACGCATTTTACGAGTGGTTACTTTCAAAGGAACAATCTGCTCATGTCATTTATACATTTTGCGTGCAAGTGTACCGTGGAAAAGTGATTTGATTGTGTTTGAGACAGGCCTTTTCTTCCCCCTCTTTTTCCAGTGTGTGTGAAAACCGTCTCAAGGATCTCGCCCACAGGTAATACATATTTGTGATTGAATACATATCAAATGCAGCACAGCCAACCAGGGAAAAAAAACGATTGATGGGGCTCACATAATACGGCTGACCCTCGTAGACCTGAACAGCTTCTGATTTGCGTACACACAGCACTTCACCTTCCATCTTCTTGCCCTGATGTGCTCAGCTACAGTGTACAGATGTTAACTTTCACTTCGCCATGCTTCTGAAATTGAATTCATAAAAGCACAAGGCGGAGGAGGAATCCTAAATTAAGGTTAGTTTGCGTGTCACAACATCGGTGGGTATTCTTTGATTGATTACGAGATCACAAAAGATGAAACAGCGTTGCTTATTTGAACATCCTTCACTCACACTAGTGGTAAAATTCTTCCTCGGTCTTGACAAACTTTTTGTTGTTATAATTTCCAATATTCATGACTCAAACAATGCTTGATTTGTGCGTTTGTGTGCAGCGGTGGGCCACGTTGTGTGTATACTGCATTTAAGCAGCTGGGGACAGAGTTGGTTTTGGGTCTTTTTCTTAACGTGCATGCGGACAAGGAGCCGGAACTTTTCCAGAAAATCGCACAGCTCTGCACTCAGCACTGGCATGGTAAGGACATTTCTACCCGGCTCGTTTTGACCGACAGCACAGATGAAATCTCCTCCCTCTTAAAAAGACAACAAGACAACGAGGAGCCGCTGCGGGTGCCCGCGCCACCATCAAAAGAACACTTAACATAAAATGACAAAATAAGCGAATTGAGCCGGATTCTTAGTCAGCCTTTTCAAATTTCAATCAAGACAGTAGATAAAAAAAATTTGGGGGGGCATGTTTGACGCAGTGGCGGTGTACAGGAAGAAACGAAAAACACCACACCATATCACGCGATGGTTACCATCATTTTTCTTTTTCGATTAACATGTAGGTTGTTTTGCATCATTGATGTGTCAAAATGCACTCCTCAAAATGATGTTTTTTAGTCATTTCCTATTTACGTTTCTGACTTCCTGTTAGCTTTCCTTTTTCTGCTGTATGGCACAGCAGAGCCTAAGTGCAGTTTACTGGATGTAACTTTTTTGCCGGGCACAATCCTTCCAACAAAACCACGAAAATGAAAGAATTCCACAATGCTTCGCCTGTTAGCTAAAATGTGATTTGAGTATTATATTGAATCACACAAATTTACTGCCAGTTTGATATATCGCAGTTGGAAGAGAAACCAAATTTGAAAAATAACTCGGCACTGTAGTTGTCCTGCAGGTGAGCAGCCAAACGGGTGTGAGTTTTCTGCTGTCCAGAAGACTAACTGTATAAAAATTTTATTCGCCTGTTGACTTTTACACTAAATTGCTCGATCCACATCATCTTTCAAGTCGATTACAAAGAACTTTCAACTGACTAGACGTTTTGCTGCAGGTCTCATCTCTGCTCCAGTCAATGTAAAGGTGCCTTTGTGGTCATCTGGTTTTTCCGTGGCCTCGGAGGCCAGAGACCAGCTGATGCAAATCATCAAAGAGAAACTGGAGAACGAAGCACAGGGGTGTGTACGATGCGTCACAAACAAGTCAAGTCAATTTTGCCCGAATGCGGCCTGTCACGGTTGCTCTCACCCCGCCGTCTCCAGTTTCGTGGGCTCCCTGCGCTCTCTGCCACTGCCCGGTTCAAGCTGTGCTTCCCAGCATCTCCTGCTGTTCATCTCGGCCCTCATCCCCAAAGCGCTGGCGTCACTACTCACCTCGTTCACTGTGGCTCTAAGTGGGAGTAAAAAGGTACATTGACAAAACAAAAAAAAAAAAAATGCAGGTGAGAGATGGAGAAAGTGGCAACGTCTCCAAAAAGACGATCATGCGATTTGTCTTGATGTAGGTTTGTTTAGGAATTTTTGTACAGTATAAAAAATGCTGGCGGCACAGTGGGTCGACTGGTTAACACGTCCGCCTTACAATGCAGAGGTTCGATTCCGGCTCCTGCTTTCCTGTGTGGAGTTTGCATGTGCTTCCCATGCCTGTGTGGGTTTTCTCCGGGTACTCCGGTTTTCTCCCACATTCCAAAAACGTCCATGGCAGGCTAATGGAACGCTCTAAATCATCCCTAGGTTTGGCTGGCCACCAGTTCAGGGTGTGCCCTCGCCTACTGTCCAAAAGACACCTGTGACAGGCTCCAGCACACCCGCCTCCCTCGTGAGGATAATTGGATTAAAAAGTGGATGGATGGATTAAAAATGCTATCATAAACCCTGATTCCACCAAGCAATACAGTTTGATTCACTTACTCAAAAGTTAGTGTTTCAATTTTGTCAAGGGTACCGACATCTGATAAGTGCAGTTTCAGGGTGGAGCTGGACAGCCTACCGTGAGATGATAAGTCAACAGATAATGTTCTCTTGCAATGCAGGCAGGAAAGAGGAAAAAAAAAACATGAACAGCCACATACCAAGAAGAACGAACACGTAATTTTGGATGTCGGCCATTGTTAATGATTGTTTAATGCAGTGGTGTCTAACTCATTTTTGTCGCGGGCCACATTGTAGTCACTGTTTCCCTTGGAGGGCCATGATGACTGTGAAACCGTATAAATGTTGAATCACCTTCTCATATTATTAAATATACAGTACACAATTAATAGCTAACTATTTTTGAAATCAAAAGTCCAGACAGGAGAGTAGTTTGTTGCACTGTTGTTCAAGTTTCTGTAATAATGTAAAACAAGAAAATGCTTGCAATAGATCAACATGATTGTTTACTACATATGACAGTTTGAAATTTGGTACAGATTTTGGCATGCGTCATGAAAGTTGACCTGGTTGATTTGCTTTCGTGGGCCACATAAAATGATGTGACGGGCCAGATCTGGCCCCCGGGCTTGGATGGATCACTCTTAAATTCACTGCACTGTGTTGCCGTGCTACGATGTCATGCCGTCAAGTCATTTTACCCGCGCATCCAACAGCGACACACAAACCTTAGCCAAATGCAAAATACTAATCCATGAACACTTTTTTTTTTTAATCCTTCTTTCTAAACACGATCCAAAACCTTCACTTGTTCAGGAGGAAACTCGTCGACGAGCTTTAACGGATGCTGATTATCTGCAAGGAGTCCTACTGGAAGTTCAGAGACTCTGGCCTCCCTTCATTGGTGGACGCAGGATCGCAGAAAGGGTAAGAATCACATACAGACTCCCTTGATGTTTGGATTAAGGGAATATTTTATAAAGTGGGGAAAGTAGGAGTTCCTCCTGTTTGCAAAACTCGTTGGCTTATCTTTAAACTCCGCGTCCAGGTCAAACAACACTAATATTTGCATGTCAAGGTTGGACACGTGGACACTGTCAGAACAAGTTGTTGGCAAACACGTCCCGACAGAGCTCATCCGTCAAATTTTGTGTCGGTTATTTTACAGCGCAAAAATCATTTAATTCCAATATTGGTACATGCTGCTGCCTTCCATGCAGACGTGCCGCAATACCCAGCGCCGGTAACGTTACCATGCCCAGATTAATTGTTATTGCACACTTGAATGGCTGGAAGGCAGTCGACTAGGGTAGACAAGAAATGAAGAAAGCCATTTTGCTGCACCTTTCATTATTTGTCCTCCTCGGTTGTCAGGTGGTGTGCTTCTCTCTGTATGTTGTGCTGCTTTCCTGCAGATGGCGACGTACTGCAGTAAATGCAGGCGCTGTCGCCTCTCAAGGAAATAACGAGATCTGCACACTGAAAGAGGAAGGATGAATTGCGAAAAAAAAAAAGTCATTTCCAGTACATTTGAAACATTTTCACATCCATGTTTTGGGAATTAATAGACTGCTACCGTGTTGGGCAAAATACAGAGGAAGGTTGCTTGGCAACTCTTTGACAAAATGTGAGAGGTTTGTTCTGTTCATATAGCCTATATTTTGGTCGCTATGCTATTTTGATGTTTTTTTTTTTATAAATGAGCATACATTATATTGCAATATTTCCTCTAAGGTCCAACTGGTGATTTGTTTGGATTTTGGAGCAATTTGAAATGGAAATTGAAATAACTCATGTTTTTTTTTTTTTTTTTTTTTTTAATATACTTCCACACACACTACTTTAAGGCTCATACAAGTGTAAAAGTAAATCAACGACTGCTGCTTATGTGAAGATGGAATCACAATAAAACGCTTAAATGACCTCAAATGCTGTAAATTGTCACAGAAGCAATACAATAACTGAACCATTGTCAAGTAAAGTATCATATTGGCCCGAATATAAGACGGTGTTTTTTTGCGTTGAAATAAGACTGAAAAAATTGGGGGTCGTCTTATATTCGTGGTCTAGACATTATACCCATTCACGACGCTAGATGCCGCCAGATATCAATGAAGCGAATGCTGAACTTGACTCCCCAGGCCAAAGTAAACCCCTGCCACGAAGAATAAAAATAAAAATAGCGGTAGCACGAAGAAGAAAAATAAAAAATAGCGGCAAGAAAGAAAAGAGAAGAAAATAATAGAAGAGATAACAGAAAATGGAGAAACGTAGCGACAATCTGGAGAAAAGTGGGTCAAAGATCGGCCAGGTTAACCGGCAGCTAAGGAGAAGTTATGGTGTAAACTTCAAGATGTTTTTTCTCTCAAATATATTGTTATAATCATATGTTTCAGATGTACTGTAATTATTTTCTGTATAAAAATTAATTTGGTGTTCAAAAAGTCTTTTTTCAAACTTGAGTCTTGAAAAAGAGGGGGTCGTCTTATAATCAGGTCCGTCTTATATTCGGGCCATTACGGTATAAAAGCAGCTTAACACGCTACCTGTAATCAGTCAGCACGTGCGGTGACACTGGAGTCGTTTTAGAGTGGAATCCGTTGAATAATGTTATGCATGATGTGGTTGGAGCGCTTGCGGTTTTTTTTGTGCTTTGGAGGCGCAGTCTTCTGGAAAATGCCGTTTTCATTTTGCAATCTAACCTGTGCAGTACTATGTTCTCTCAATGTGCAAGTACTGTACATTAGTACGTTCTTTAAATGCTCCTTGACACCCGCACTCAGCCAACATAATCCAGTCTTTGAAGATCATTTCCATTTCAGTCAAGAGTCACGCAAGCATCACCTCGTGCGCATGCATATTTTTTTATTTTGGCAACCTCATCAAGCGGGGTTTACGCAACAGTCCAATCCGAGGCATTGATCCATCCGTGTGATTGATCGGGTCCGCTCCCCACCGGATAGAAGTCAGACGGCTTGCTGGTGGGGCCGTGAAGCCGAGCGGAAAGTCATTTGTCACTTCTGGGAAATGCTTCGGTACACTTTGATTGCTGGCGACCTCTGTGGAACACAAACTCGTGACGTAAAGGGGTCGGGGATCTTTTTGGAGACGAGAAACACTCGCACAAGTATATACGACGTCTTCTAAAGCTTGAGGAAATCTTAACAAACCATTGAAACAAACAGAATGAATTTGTTTTGCTGCAGCCTAAAACAGACATCATTTGGGATGAATGAAACAGTCGAGTTTGTCCACATCCTTTGTATTTAGAAAAGCTCAAAGCACTTCAAATCTTTGCATACTGTAGGTTGCAATATCAAAAATGTAGTTAACACAGAGTCATATTTTAGGGCACAGGTGTCAAAGTCGAGGCCCAGGGGTCAGATCTGGCCCGCCACATCATTTTATGTGGCCCGCGAAAGCAAATCAAGCATGTCAACTTCCATGATGCTTGCTCAAGTCTGAACCAAAATGTCAAATTGTCACATGTAATGCACAACAAACAGTCCTTATTCTTGACTTCTGATTTTAGAAACGAGTTATTCATCAATTTGTTGTGCGGTGATTATACATTTATATGGTTTTCCAAAATTCATAACGGCCCTCCCAAGTCAAACCGTAACTACAATGTGGCCCGCGACAAAAATGAGTTGAGCACCCCTGTTTTAGGGGGTTGCGGATTGAACGCCTAAAAAAAAAAAATTTTTTTTTAAAGCGCAAGACCGCTCAGTACCTCAAGGAAATTTCTCATCAAGTAGAAACGCGTAAACGGGGTGAAATTAGGAGCTTGTGTCATGTGTGGGCACAGATGGCTAAACGACAGTTAGTATTCGCCGTCACGCGGAAAAAAAAAAAAGTAGAAGCTCCGTCAGCTGGAACTAAAATATGTGAGGTTTTGCAAACTTTGAAAGAGTGCTTGTGTGTGTGTGTGT